>NC_091187.1:37400929-37602595 GCF_040958095.1 Procambarus clarkii | reverse complement strand
CCTCACAATCTTCCCTACTACCCTCACAACCTTCCCTACTACCCTCACAACCTTCCCTACTACCCTCACAACCTTCCCTACTACCTCACAACCTTCCTACTACCCCACAACCTTCCCTACTGCCTCACAACCTTCCCTACTACCTCACAACCTTCCCTACTACCTCACAACCTTCCCTACTACCCTCACAACCTTCCCTACTACCTCACAACCTTCCCTACTACCCTCACAACCTTCCCTACTACCCTCACAACCTTCCCTACTACCCCACAACCTTCCCTACTACCTCACAACCTTCCCTACTACCTCACAACCTTCCCTACTACCTCACAACCTTCCCTACTACCCTCACAACCTTCCCTACTACCTCACAACCTTCCCTACTACCCTCACAACCTTCCCTACTACCCTCACAACCTTCCCTACTACCCCACAACCTTCCCTACTATCTCACAACCTTCCCTACTACCCTCACAACCTTCCCTACTACCTCACAACCTTCCCTACTACCCTCACAACCTTCCCTACTACCCTCACAACCTTCCCTACTACCCTCACAACCTTCCCTACTACCTCACAACCTTCCCTACTACCTCACAACCTTCCCTACTACCCTCACAACCTTCCCTACTACCTCACAACCTTCCCTACTACCCTCCACAACCTTCCCTACTACCCTCACAACCTTCCCTACTACCCTCACAACCTTCCCTACTACCTCACAACCTTCCTTACTACCCTCATAACCTTCCCTACTACTTCACAACCTTCCTAACTACCTCACAACCTTCCCTACTACCCTCACAACCTTCCCTACTACCCTCACAACCTTTCCTACTACCTCACAACCTTCCCTACTACCTCACAACCTTCCCTACTACCTCACAACCTTCCCTACTACCCTCACAACCTTCCCTACTACCCTCACAACCTTCCCTACTACCCCACAACCTTCCCTACTACCTCACAACCTTCCCTACTACCCTCACAACCTTCCTACTACCTCACAACCTTCCCTACTACCTCACAACCTTCCCTACTACCTCACAACCTTCCCTACTACCCTCACAACCTTCCCTACTACCTCACAACCTTCCCTACTACCCTCACAACCTTCCCTACTACCCTCACAACCTTCCCTACTACCCTCACAACCTTCCCTACTACCTCACAACCTTCCCCTACTACCTCACAACCTTCCCTACTACCTCACAACCTTCCCTACTACCCTCACAACCTTCCCTACTACCTCACAACCTTCCCTACTACCCTCACAACCTTCCCTACTACCCTCACAACCTTCCCTACTACCCTCACAACCTTCCCTACTACCCTCACAACCTTCCCTACTACCCTCACAACCTTCCCTACTACCTCACAACCTTCCCTACTACCCTCACAACCTTCCCTACTACCTCACAACCTTCCCTACTACCCTCACAACCTTCCCTAGTACCTCACAACCTTCCCTACTACCTCACAACCTTCCCTACTACCCTCACAACCTTCCCTACCACCCCACAACCTTCCCTACTACCTCACAACCTTTCCAACTACCTCACAACCTTCCCTACTACCCTCACAACCTTCCCTACTGCCTCACAACCTTCCCTACTACCTCACAACCTTACCAACTACCTCACAACCTTCCCTACTACCCTCACAACCTTCCCTACTACCCTCACAACCTTCCCTACTACCCTCACAACCTTCCCTACTAGCCCACAACCTTCTCTACTACCTCACAACCTTCCCTACTACCTCACAACCTTCCCTACTTCCCTCACAACCTTCCCTACTACCCTCACAACCTTCCCTACTACCCTCACAACCTTCCCTAATACCCTCACAACCTTCCCTACTACCCTCACAACCTTCCCTACTACCCCACAACCTTCCCTACTACCCTCACAACCTTCCCTACTACCCCACAACCTTCCCTACTGCCTCACAACCTTCCCAACTACCTCACAACCTTCCCTACTACCTCACAACCTTCCCTACTACCCTCACAACCTTCCCTACTACCTCACAACCTTCCCTACTACCTCACAACCTTCCCTACTACCCTCACAACCTTCCCTACTACCTCACAACCTTCCCTACTACCTCACAACCTTCCCTACTACCCTCACAACCTTCCCTACTACCTCACAACCTTCCTACTACCTCACAACCTTCCCTACTACCTCACAACCTTCCCTACTACCTCACAACCTTCCCTACTACCTCACAACCTTTCCCTACTACCTCACAACCTTCCCTACTACCTCACAACCTTCCCTACTACCTCACAACCTTCCCTACCACCCTCACAACCTTCCCTACTACCTCACAACCTTCCCTACTACCTCACAACCTTCCCTACTACCTCACAACCTTTCACTACCTCACAACCTTCCCTACTACCCTCACAACCTTCCCTACTACCTCACAACCTTCCCTACTACCCTCACAACCTTCCCTACTACCCTCACAACCTTCCCTACTACCCTCACAACCTTCCCTACTACCCTCACAACCTTCCCTACTACCCTCACAACCTTCCCTACTACCTCACAACCTTCCCTACTACCCTCACAACCTTCCCTACTACCCTCACAACCTTCCCTACTACCCTCACAACCTTCCCTACTACCCTCACAACCTTCCCTACTACCTCACAACCTTCCCTACTACCTCACAACCTTCCCTACTACCCTCACAACCTTCCCTACTACCCTCACAACCTTCCCTACTACCTCACAACCTTCCCTACTACCCTCACAACCTTCCCTACTACCCTCACAACCTTCCCTACTACCTCACAACCTTCCCTACTACCCTCACAACCTTCCCTACTACCTCACAACCTTCCCTACTACCTCACAACCTTCCCTACTACCCTCACAACCTTCCCTACTACCCTCACAACCTTCCCTACTACCTCACAACCTTCCCTACTACCCTCACAACCTTCCCTACTACCTCACAACCTTCCCTACTACCTCACAACCTTCCCTACTACCTCACAACCTTCCCTACTACCTCACAACCTTCCCTACTACCTCACAACCTTCCCTACTACCTCACAACCTTCCCTACTACCTCACAACCTTCCCTACTACCTCACAACCTTCCCTACTACCTCACAACCTTCCCTACTACCTCACAACCTTCCCTACTACCTCACAACCTTCCCTACTACCCTCACAACCTTCCCTACTACCTCACAACCTTCCCTACTACCTCACAACCTTCCCTACTACCTCACAACCTTCCCTACTACCCTCACAACCTTCCCTACTACCTCACAACCTTCCCTACTACCTCACAACCTTCCCTACTACCTCACAACCTTTTCACTACCTCACAACCTTCCCTACTACCTCACAACCTTCCCTACTACCCTCACAACCTTCCCTACTACCTCACAACCTTCCCTACTACCTCACAACCTTCCCTACTACCTCACAACCTTCCCTACTACCCTCACAACCTTCCCTACTACCTCACAACCTTTTCACTACCTCACAACCTTCCCTACTACCTCACAACCTTCCCTACTACCTCACAACCTTCCCTACTACCTCACAACCTTTTCACTACCTCACAACCTTCCCTACTACCCTCACAACCTTCCCTACTACCTCACAACCTTTTCACTACCTCACAACCTTCCCTACTACCCTCTCAACCTTCCCTACTACCTCACAACCTTCCCTACTACCCTCACAACCTTCCCTACTACCCTCACAACCTTCCCTACTACCTCACAACCTTCCCTACTACCTCACAACCTTCCGTACTACCTCACTACCTTCCCTACTACCTCACAACCTTTTCACTACCTCACAACCTTCCCTACTACCTCACAACCTTTTCACTACCTCACAACCTTCCCTACTACCTCACAACCTTCCCTACTACCTCACAACCTTTTCACTACCTCACAACCTTCCCTACTACCCTCACAACCTTCCCTACTACCTCACAACCTTCCCTACTACCTCACAACCTTTTCACTACCTCACAACCTTCCCTACTACCCTCACAACCTTCCCTACTACCCTCACAACATTCCCTACTACCTCACAACCTTCCCTACTACCCTCACAACATTTCCTACTACCTCACATCCTTCCCTACTACCTCACAACCTTCCCTACTACCTCACAACCTTCCCTACTACCTCACAACCTTCATTACTACCCTCACAACCTTCCCTACTACCCTCACAACCTTCCCTTCTACCCCACAACCTTCCCTACTATCTCACAACCTTCACTACTACCCTCACAACCTTCCCTACTACCTAACAACCTTCCCTACTACCATCACAACCTTCCCTACTACCTCACAACCTTCCCTACTACCCTCACAACCTTCCCTACTACCTCACAACCTTCCCTACTACCTCACAACCTTCCCTACTACCCTCACAACCTTCCCTACTACCCCACAACCTTCCCTACTACCCCACAACCTTCCCTACTACCCTCACAACCTTCCCTACTACCTCACAACCTTCCCAACTACCTCACAACCTTCCCTACTACCTCACAACCTTCCCTACTGCCTCACAACCTTCCCTACTACCTCACAACCTTCCCAACTACCTCACAACCTTCCCTACTACCCTCACAACCTTCCCTACTACCCTCACAACCTTCCCTACTACCCTCACAACCTTCCCTACTACCTCACAACCTTCCCTACTACCTCACAACCTTCCCTACTACCTCACAACCTTCCCTACTACCTCACAACCTTCCCTACTACCCTCACAACCTTCCCTACTACCTCACAACCTTCCCTACTACCCTCACAACCTTCCCTACTACCCTCACAACCTTCCCTACTACCCCACAACCTTCCCTACTACCTCACAACCTTCCCAACTTCCTCACAACCTTCCCTACTACCTCACAACATTCCCTACTACCCTCACAACCTTCCCGACTACCTCACAACCTTCCCTACTACCTCACAACCTTCCCTACTACCCTCTCAACCTTCCCTACTACCTCACAACCTTCCCTACTACCTCACAACTATCCCTACTACCCTCACAACCTTCCCAACTACCTCACAACCTTCCCTACTACCTCACAACCTTCCCTACTACCTCACAACCTTCCCTACTACCTCACAACCTTCCCTACTACCCTCACAACCTTCCCTACTACCTCACAACCTTCCCTACTACCCTCACAACCTTCCCTACTACCTCACAACCTTTCCTACTACCTCACAACCTTCCCTACTACCTCACAACCTTCCCTACTACCTCACAACCTTCCCTACTACCTCACAACCTTCCCTACTACCCTCACAACCTTCCCTACTACCCTCACAACCTTCCCTACTACCCTCACAACCTTCCCTACTACCCTCACAACCTTCCCTACTACCCTCACAACCTTCCCTACTACCTCACAACCTTCCCTACTACCCTCACAACCTTCCCTACTACCCTCACAACCTTCCCTACTACCTCACAACCTTCCCTACTACCCTCACAACCTTACCTACTACCCTCACAACCTTCCCTACTACCTCACAACCTTCCCTACTACCCTCACAACCTTCCCTACTACCTCACAACCTTCCCTACTACCTCACAACCTTCCCTACTACCCTCACAACCTTCCCTACTACCCTCACAACCTTCCCTACTACCTCACAACCTTCCCTACTACCCTCACAACCTTCCCTACTACCTCACAACCTTCCCTACTACCCTCACAACCTTCCCAACTACCCTCACAACCTTCCCTACTACCCTCACAACCTTCCCTACTACCTCACAACCTTCCCTACTACCTCACAACCGTCCCTACTACCTCACAACCTTCCCTACTACCTCACAACCTTCCCTACTACCTCACAACCTTCCCTACTACCCTCACAACCTTCCCTACTACCCTCACAACCTTCCCTACTACCCTCACAACCTTTTCACTACCTCTCAACCTTCCCTACTACCTCACAACCTTCCCTACTACCCTCACAACCTTTTCACTACCTCACAACCTTCCCTACTACCTCACAACCTTCCCTACTACCCTCACAACCTTCCCTACTACCTCACAACCTTCCCTACTACCTCACAACCTTCCCTACTACCTCACAACCTTTTCACAACCTCACAACCTTCCCTACTACCTCACAACCTTCCCTACTACCCTCACAACCTTCCCTACTACCTCACAACCTTCCCTACTACCTCACAACCTTCCCTACTACCTCACAACCTTCCCTACTACCCTCACAACCTTCCCTACTACCTCACAACCTTTTCACTACCTCACAACCTTCCCTACTACCTCACAACCTTCCCTACTACCTCACAACCTTCCCTACTACCTCACAACCTTTTCACTACCTCACAACCTTCCCTACTACCCTCACAACCTTCCCTACTACCTCACAACCTTTTCACTACCTCACAACCTTCCCTACTACCCTCACAACCTTCCCTACTACCTCACAACCTTCCCTACTACCCTCACAACCTTCCCTACTACCCTCACAACCTTCCCTACTACCTCACAACCTTCCCTACTACCTCACAACCTTCCGTACTACCTCACTACCTTCCCTACTACCTCACAACCTTTTCACTACCTCACAACCTTCCCTACTACCTCACAACCTTTTCACTACCTCACAACCTTCCCTACTACCTCACAACCTTCCCTACTACCTCACAACCTTTCACTACCTCACAACCTTCCCTACTACCCTCACAACCTTCCCTACTACCTCACAACCTTCCCTACTACCTCACAACCTTTTCACTACCTCACAACCTTCCCTACTACCCTCACAACCTTCCCTACTACCCTCACAACATTCCCTACTACCTCACAACCTTCCCTACTACCCTCACAACATTTCCTACTACCTCACAACCTTCCCTACTACCTCACAACCTTCCCTACTACCTCACAACCTTCCCTACTACCTCACAACCTTCATTACTACCCTCACATCCTTCCCTACTACCCTCACAACCTTCCCTACTACCCCACAACCTTCCCTACTATCTCACAACCTTCCCTACTACCCTCACAACCTTCCCTACTACCTAACAACCTTCCCTACTACCATCACAACCTTCCCTACTACCTCACAACCTTCCCTACTACCCTCACAACCTTCCCTACTACCTCACAACCTTCCCTACTACCTCACAACCTTCCCTACTACCCTCACAACCTTCCCTACTACCCCACAACCTTCCCTACTACCAAACAACCTTCCCTACTACCCTCACAACCTTCCCTACTACCTCACAACCTTCCCAACTACCTCACAACCTTCCCTACTACCTCACAACCTTCCCTACTGCCTCACAACCTTCCCTACTACCTCACAACCTTCCCAACTACCTCACAACCTTCCCTACTACCCTCACAACCTTCCCTACTACCCTCACAACCTTCCCTACTACCCTCACAACCTTCCCTACTACCCCACAACATTCCCTACTACCTCACAACCTTCCCTACTACCTCACAACCTTCCCTACTACCTCACAACCTTCCCTACTACCCTCACAACCTTCCCTACTACCTCACAACCTTCCCTACTACCCTCACAACCTTCCCTACTACCCTCACAACCTTCCCTACTACCCCACAACCTTCCCTACTACCTCACAACCTTCCCAACTACCTCACAACCTTCCCTACTACCTCACAACATTCCCTACTACCCTCACAACCTTCCCGACTACCTCACAACCTTCCCTACTACCTCACAACCTTCCCTACTACCCTCACAACCTTCCCTACTACCTCACAACCTTCCCTACTACCTCACAACTATCCCTACTACCCTCACAACCTTCCCAACTACCTCACAACCTTCCCTACTACCTCACAACCTTCCCTACTACCTCACAATCTTCCCTACTACCTCACAACCTTCCCTACTACCCTCACAACCTTCCCTACTACCTCACAACCTTCCCTACTACCCTCACAACCTTCCCTACTACCTCACAACCTTTTCACTACCTCACAACCTTCCCTACTACCTCACAACCTTCCCTACTACCTCACAACCTTCCCTACTAACTCACAACCTTCCCTACTACCCTCACAACCTTCCCTACTACCCTCACAACCTTCCCTACTACCCTCACAACCTTCCCTACTACCCTTCACAACCTTCCCTACTACCTCACAACCTTCCCTACTACCCTCACAACCTTCCCTACTACCCTCACAACCTTCCCTACTACCTCACAACCTTCCCTACTACCCTCACAACCTTCCCTACTACCCTCACAACCTTCCCTACTACCTCACAACTTTCCCTACTACCCTCACAACCTTCCCTACTACCCTCACAACCTTCCCTACTACCTCACAACCTTCCCTACTACCCTCACAACCTTCCCTACTACCCTCACAACCTTCCCTACTACCTCACAACCTTCCCTACTACCCTCACAACCTTCCCTACTACCTCACAACCTTCCCTACTACCCTCACAACCTTCCCTACTACCCTCACAACCTTCCCTACTACCCTCACAACCTTCCCTACTACCTCACAACCTTCCCTACTACCTCACAACCGTCCCTACTACCTCACAACCTTCCCTACTACCTCACAACCTTCCCTACTACCTCACAACCTTCCCTACTACCCTCACAACCTTCCCTACTACCCTCACAACCTTCCCTACTACCCTCACAACCTTTTCACTACCTCACAACCTTCCCTACTACCTCACAACCTTCCCTACTACCCTCACAACCTTTTCACTACCTCACAACCTTCCCTACTACCTCACAACCTTCCCTACTACCCTCACAACCTTCCCTACTACCTCACAACCTTCCCTACTACCTCACAACCTTCCCTACTACCTCACAACCTTTTCACTACCTCACAACCTTCCCTACTACCTCACAACCTTCCCTACTACCCTCACAACCTTCCCTACTACCTCACAACCTTCCCTACTACCTCACAACCTTCCCTACTACCTCACAACCTTCCCTACTACCCTCACAACCTTCCCTACTACCTCACAACCTTTTCACTACCTCACAAACTTCCCTACTACCTCACAACCTTCCCTACTACCTCACAACCTTCCCTACTACCTCACAACCTTTTCACTACCTCACAACCTTCCCTACTACCCTCACAACCTTCCCTACTACCTCACAACCTTTTCACTACCTCACAACCTTCCCTACTACCCTCACAACCTTCCCTACTACCTCACAACCTTCCCTACTACCCTCACAACCTTCCCTACTACCCTCACAACCTTCCCTACTACCTCACAACCTTCCCTACTACCTCACAACCTTCCGTACTACCTCACTACCTTCCCTACTACCTCACAACCTTTTCACTACCTCACAACCTTCCCTACTACCTCACAACCTTTTCACTACCTCACAACCTTCCCTACTACCTCACAACCTTCCCTACTACCTCACAACCTTTTCACTACCTCACAACCTTCCCTACTACCCTCACAACCTTCCCTACTACCTCACAACCTTCCCTACTACCTCACAACCTTTTCACTACCTCACAACCTTCCGTACTACCCTCACAACCTTCCCTACTACCCTCACAACATTCCCTACTACCTCACAACCTTACCTACTACCCTCACAACATTCCCTACTACCTCACAACCTTCCCTACTACCTCACAACCTTCCCTACTACCTCACAACCTTCCCTACTACCTCACAACCTTCCCTACTACCCTCATAACATTCCCTACTACCCTCACAACCTTCCCTACTACCTCACAACCTTCCCTACTACCTCACAACCTTTTCACTACCTCACAACCTTCCCTACTACCCTCACAACCTTCCCTACTACCCTCACAACATTCCCTACTACCTCACAACCTTCCCTACTACCCTCACAACATTCCCTACTACCTCACAACCTTCCCTACTTCCCTCACAACATTCCCTACTACCTCACAACCTTCCCTACTACTTCACAACCTTTTCACTACCTCACAACCTTCCCTACTACCTCACAACCTTTTCACTACCTCACAACCTTCCCTACTACCTCACAACCTTCCCTACTACCTCACAACCTTTTCACTACCTCACAACCTTCCCTACTACCCTCACAACCTTCCCTACTACCTCACAACCTTCCCTACTACCTCACAACCTTTTCACTACCTCACAACCTTCCCTACTACCCTCACAACCTTCCCTACTACCCTCACAACATTCCCTACTACCTCACAACCTTCCCTACTACCCTCACAACATTCCCTACTACCTCACAACCTTCCCAACTACCTCACAACCTTCCCTACTACCTCACAACCTTCCCTACTACCTCACAACCTTCCCTACTACCCTCACAACCTTCCCTACTACCCTCACAACATTTCCTACTACCTCACAACCTTCCCTACTTCCCTCACAACATTCCCTACTACCTCACAACCTTCCCTACTACTTCACAACCTTCCCTACTACCTCACAACCTTCCCTACTACCTCACAACTTTCCCTACTACCTCACAACCTTCCCTACTACCTCACAACCTTCCCTACTATCTCACAACCGTCCCTACTACCCTCACAACCTTCCCTACTACCCTCACAACATTCCCTACTACCTCACAACCTTTTCACTACCTCACAACCTTCCCTACTACCCTCACAACCTTCCCTACTACCATCACAACATTCACTACTACCCTCACAACATTCCCTACTACCTCACAACCTTTTCACTACCTCACAACCTTCCCTACTAACCTCACAACCGTCCCTACTACCCTCACAACCTTCCCTACTACCTCACAACCTTCCCTACTACCCTCACAACCTTCCCTACTACCTCACAACCTTCCCTACTACCTCACAACCTTCCCTACTACCCTCACAACCGTCCCTACTACCCTCACAACCGTCCCTACTACCCCACAACCTTTTCACTACCTCACAACCTTCCCTACTACCTCACAACCTTCCCTACTACCCTCACAACCTTCCCCATTACCACACAACCTTCCTGATGGACAACCTAGACTCCCTGCTAATGCAGCACGATTGTAACCACATTATAACTGTTGGTGACCTAAACCAGTATCTTATACAGACGGATTTTGATGAACTGTTTGCAGTTTTCAACCTTGAAAATTATGTGTGAGCTTTCCTACCCACATGACAGGTTCCTCCCCACATGACAGGTTCCTACCCACATGACAGGTTCCTACCCACATGACAGGTTCCTCCCCACATGACAGGTTCCTACCCACATGACAGGTTCCTCCCCACATGACAGGTTCCTACCCACATGACAGGTTCCTACCCACATGACAGGTTCCTACCCACATGACAGGTTCCTACCCACATGACAGGTTCCTCCCCACATGACAGGTTCCTACCCACATGACAGGTTCCTACCCACATGACAGGTTCCTCCCCACATGACAGGCTCCTCCCTCGATCCTGTCGTAACTCAGTGGGAATAGACGAAATGTTCACACGGAATAGTAACAGAACGAGGGGACACGGGTGGAAGCTGGAAACTCAGATGAGTCACGGAGATGTTAGGAAGTTTTCTTTTAGCGTGATAGTGAGAAAATGGAATGCACTTAAGGAGCAGGTTGTGGAAGCAAACTCTCTTCATAATTTTAAAACTAGTTATGATAGGGAAACAGGACCGGAGTCATTGCTGTAAACAACCGATGGCTCGAAAGGCTGGACGGTAGAACACCGGTCTCGCTTCATGCAGGTCGGCGTTCAATCCCCGACCGTCCACAAGTGGTTGGGCACCATTCCTTCCCCTGCCCCGTCCCATCCCAAATCCTTATCCTGACACCTTCCCAATGCTATATAGTCGTAATGGCTTGGCGCTTTCCCCTGATAACTCTCTCGAAAGGCGGGATCCTAGAGTCAATACTCGATCCTGCAGACACAAATAGCCGAGTAGAAATAGGTGAGTACACACACACACACACACACACACACACACACACACACACACACACACACACACACACACACACACACACACACACACACACACACACACACCCCGCCCCCCACTGTGACAGTCCCCCCCCCTTCACCAACCAGTCACCACTCTCATAACTTCCACTTTCGTTGGAAGTTAAACTTAAGAAATAATCTTTAGTTTTTCTCTTCTTTTTTGCCTCTCAATGCCTCCTGTCCCTTTTTTTCTTCCTTTTTCCTCCTCCGTTCTTCCTCCCTCCGTTGCTTATTCTCTTCTCTCTTCCTCTTCCGTTCTTCCTCCCACTGTTGCTTATTTTCTTCTCTCTTCCTCTTCCGTTCTTCCTCCCTCTGTTTCTTATTCTCTTCTCTCTTCCTCTTCCGTTCTTCCTCCCTCTGTTGCTTATTCTCTTCTCTCTTCCTCTTCCGTTCTTCCTCCCTCTGTTGCTTATTCTCTTCTCTCTTCCTCTTCCGTTCTTCCTCCCTCTGTTGCTTATTCTCTTCTCTCTTCCTCTTCCGTTCGTCCTCCCTCTGTTGCCTATTCTCATCTCTCTTCCTACTCCGTGCTTCGTCTCCATATCTTTTTTCCATCTCAGACTCCATGACTTCCCTTATTTTTTCTTATTTTTATACTTCTAGTTTATCTATTTCCGTTTGAGAGCTTTTCCAGGTAAATCTATCATTAATCTCTTCGAGTCCTAATGTTATACGAAGCATTTGAAGCAGGTCCTTGGAAGTTATCCAAGAGGTGCAGTTGGACTGACTCGTAGACCCGGTCCCATCCTCTTGCTGCTGCTGCTGCTGCTTCATTTTGCTTCTCTCAGATGAAGTAATTATATATTTTACGAGGGCAATGGGAAACTAAGTTGTTTCTACACAAAAGTAGATGTATTATGGTGGGGGAAGGAGTGCCTAATATCCTAGATCATGATTTTATAGTTAGGTAGGAATGTTCTGTATAATATTGTGTATTGGTTAGGTAATTATCAGAAGTACAAAGTAGTTTCATACTATACGACTTTATAGCACTTGGAAGGGATAGGAGGATATAATGATTTAGGATAGGGCGTTGGGAAGGATTGGTAAGTCAATCACGTGGACGGTCGGTGATTGTTGGGTACAATAATTGTTACTCGCCTAGTTATGCTTGCGTAGATTGAGCTTTGTCTCTTTGGTCCCGCCTCTCAACTGTCAATCAACAGGTGTACAGATTCCTGAGCCTATTGGGCTCTATCATATTTATATTTGAAACTGTGTATGGAGTCAGCCTCCACCACATCACTTCCTAGTACATTCCATTTATTAAGTACTCTGACACTGAAAAAATTCTTTCTAACGTCTCTTTGACTCATCTAGGTACTAAGTTTCCACCTTTGTCCTCTTGTTCGTGTCCCATCCGTGCTGAAGAGTTTGTCTTTGTCCACCCTGTCAATTCCCCCGAGAATTTTGTAGGTAGTTATCATGTCTCCCCTTACTCTTCTGTTTTCCAGGGACGTGAGGTTCAACACCTTTAGTCTTTCCTCGTAGCTCATCCTCTCAGTTCCGGGACGAGTCTGGAGGCATACCGCTGAATCTTCTCTAACTTTGTCTTGTGTTTAACTAGGTATGAACTCCAGGCTGGAGCTGCATACTCCAGGATTGGTCTGACTACTGTGTAGTGACGAATGTTGTGTGAGTAGTAATGATGGATACTCATGATGGCAGTGTGTAGTGATGATGAGCACTTAAGATGATTGAATGCAATGGTGATTTACACTCATGGGTATTACCTGCTTTCATAAGGTACACTGATGATGATCGAGTGTACGGATGATGAGTTGATAACTGTTTTGTGTTATGATGAACACTAAGTGATTGTGTGTACTTTGGTTGTACACTAATGATTGTGTGCGGTGGTGATGTGCAATGTTGGTGACCATGTGTAGTGATCATGTACACCCCACGATGACCATGTGTAGTGATCATGTACACCCATGATGACCATGTGTAGTGATCATGTACACCCATGATGACCATGTGTAGTGATCATGTACACCCCATGATGACCATGTGTAGTGATCATGTACACCCATGATGACCATGTGTAGTGACCATGTACACCCATGATGACCATGTGTAGTGATCATGTACACTCATGATGACCATGTGTAGTGATCATGTACACCCCATGATGACCAAGTCACACACACACACACACACACACACACACACACACACACACACACACACACACACACACACACACACACACACACACACACACACACACACACACAGGACAACATCAAGGCATGTATAGATGAACTGCAGAAGGCAGCAACTATAGCGCATAGAATGAGAGCGAAGCTGCTGGTCATGGGGGACCTAAATCACGGAGAGATAGATTGGGAAACGAGGAATCCCCATGGCGGGAATGAGACCTGGGGAGCGAAGCTGGTAGACGTTATTGACAGGAATTTCCTAACACAGCATGTGAAGGAAGATACTAGGGAAAGAGGAGGGGATACGCCCAGCCTATTAGATCTCATTTTCACCCAGAATGTAGAAGACATCGAGCAGTTGGAACATGAAATACCACTAGGAGCCAGTGACCATTGTGTCCTAGTCTTTGACTACATGATGGAGCTTAAAATTGTGACCAAAGGACAAGAGTTCCGGGAAAGGAGACTTGAGTACAGAAAAGGGGACGACAGAAGGATAAGGGATTACCTGGGAGAAGTGCAGTGGGAGGAAGAACTTAGAGGAAAAACAGTGCAAGGTATGATGAACCAAGTCATATGGAAATGCAAGGAGGCTGAAGAGAGATTTATTCCAACTGTAAAGGAAAAAACCAGGAGGGAATATAATAACCCCTGGTTTAATAGACAGTGTCAGGAAGCAAAGGTGAGAAGCAGGAGGGAGTGGAGGAAGTACAGAAGACAAAGGACAGAGGAAAACAGGATTAGATGTAACAGAGCTAGGAATGATTACATTAACATAAGACGAGTGTCGGAAAGAAATTATGAGAATGATATTGCAATCAAAGTGAAAAAGCAACCTAAATTACTACATAGCCATATAAGAAGGAAGATGTCGGTAAATGACCAAGTGACAAGACTGAGGAAAACAGAAGCGGCATATACAGAAAGCGACAAGGAAATCTGCGAGGTACTGAACGCAAGTTTCCATGGAGTGTTCACAACCGAGCCTGAGTGGCTCCCATTGTTAGAAGAGATTACCCTAGATGAAAGACTACCAGATATAGAGATGACAGCAGAGGAGGTAATGAAACAGTTGACAACACTGGATGCAAATAAAGCAGTTGGACCAGACAAAGTATCACCGTGGATACTTAAAGAGGCAGCGCAGGCTCTCAGCGTGCCGCTGGCAATGATCTTTAATGAGTCACTTATGTCGGGAGAATTGCCCAGTTGCTGGAAGAGGCAAATGTCGTACCGATTTTCAAGAAAGGTGATAGGGAGGAGGCACTTAACTACAGACCCGTATCACTGACAAGCATCCCCTGCAAAATACTTGAAAGAATAATTAGGCTACGACTGGATGAGCACCTGGAGAGCATTGGGTTTGTAAACAAGCACCAACATGGGTTCTGGACAGGGAAATCATGCCTAACAAACCTTTTAGAATTCTATGATAAAGTAACAAGGATAAGGCAGGACAGAGAAGGCTGGGCAGACTGCATATTTCTTGATTGCCAAAAGGCCTTTGATACAGTACCGCACATGAGACTGCTATACAAACTTGAGAGGCAGGCAGGAGTAAGCGGAAAGGCCCTAGCATGGGTGAAGAACTACCTAACAGGAAGGAGCCAGAGGATAATGGTAAGGGGCGAGAAGTCGGACTGGCGGACAGTAACAAGTGGAGTACCTCAAGGATCGGTGCTGGGCCCAATCCTCTTTCTAATTTACGTAAATGATATGTTTACAGGAGTGGAATCATACATGTCAATGTTTGCGGATGACGCAAAATTAATGAGAAGAGTTGTGACAGACGAGGATTGTAGGATCCTCCAAGAGGACTTAAACAGGTTGCAGAGATGGTCAGGGAAATGGCTACTGAAGTTCAACACCAGTAAACGTAAAGTTATGGAAATGGGATCAGGTGATAGGAGACCAAAGGGTCAGTACACAATGAAGGGGAACTGCCTACCTGTAACGATTCGAGAAAGAGACCTGGGAGTGGATGTGACACCTAGTCTAACTCCTGAGGCACATATAAATAGGATAACGACAGGAGCGTACTCTACACTGGCGAAAATTAAAACTTCATTCAGAAACCTAAGTGAGGAGGCTTTTAGGGCGCTTTACACTGCCTACGTGAGACCAGTCTTAGAGTATGCTGCGCCATCATGGAGCCCCCACCTGAGGAAACACATAAGGAAACTGGAGAAGGTTCAGAGGTTTGCGACGAGGCTTGTCCCAGAGTTACGAGGGATGGGATATGAAGAGCGTCTGAAGGAACTGAACCTTACGACACTAGAGAAAAGAAGGGAGAGAGGAGAATGATAGGGACATAAAATACTCAAGGGGAATTGACAAAGTGGAAATATATGAAATGTTCACACGATGGGACAGAACGAGGGAACAGAACGAGGGAACAGAACGAGGGGACATGGATGGAAACTGGAAACTCAGATTAGTCACAGAGATGTTAGGAAGTTTTCTTTTAGCGTGAGAGTAGTGGAAAAATGGGATGCACTTCAGGAACAGGTTGTGGAAGCAAACTCTATTCATACTTTTAAAATTAGGTATGATAGGGAAATGGGACAGGAGTCATTGCTGTAAACAACCGATAGCTAGAAAGGCGGGATCCAAGAGTCAATGCTCGATCCTGCAAGCATAAATAGGTGAGTACAAATAGGTGAGTACACACACACACACACAAGAAGAGCAAGAAGAAATTCCAGAGATAAGAGAGGGAATAGTTAACCAGGAACCACTGGAAGAGTTTGAGATTACCAGCGGGGAAGTAAGGAAGTGTTTACTAGAGTTGGATGTGACAAATGCTATAGGCCCAGATGGAATCTCCCCTTGGACACTAAAGGAAGGAGCGGAAGAACTGTGCCTACCACTCTCCATAGTGTATAACAAATCACTTGCATCAGGGGAACTGCCAGAAATTTGGAAAGCAGCTAACGTAGTCCCGATATACAAAAAAGAGGATAGACAGGAGGCACTGAACTACAGGCCAGTATCCCTAACCTGCCTACCATGCAAGCTGATGGAGAAGATTGTGCGAAGAAAGCTAGTGGAACATCTGGAGTGAAAGAACTTTGTAACACAGCACCAACATGGGTTCAAGGATGGCAAGTCCTGCCTCACAGGGTTACTTGAATTCAATTCAGGTTAATTGAATTACCAGGCAACAAAAATCAGGCAAGAAAGAAAATGGTGGGCAGACTGTATATTTCTGGATTGCCAGAAAGCCTTTGATACAGTACCACACAAGAGGCTAGTGAAAAAGCTGGAGTGAAAGGGAATTTACTCCAATGGATAAAGGAGTACCTAAGCAACAGGAGACAACGAGTCAATGTAAGGGGTGAGGTCTCAGATTGGCGATACGTTACAAGTGGAGTCTCGCAGGGGTCAGTCTGTAGCGAGTAGATTATCCCAATAATATACTCGCTCCAAATATAGTGTTAATATTCCTGTCAACCTTTGGAGATGAATGAGGTGAGGCGTTGCCTGGGCAATATAAGCGGCAAGAATAGCAAACATTAACTAGTCTACTTTCAAGTGTGGTCTAGAGCAGACACTTGTGAGATACTGTACCGACGCTCAGTGCGCTCAACTCACACCAAAGTATCACCGGTGTACTTCTGTATATTCGACCAAATATATATATAGTATCTTAGTGTCTGTGTTTATTTGTCACCATACTTTACGTAACAATAGAACCGTTACATTGGTGACCCCAGAGAGTTTCGACGATACCCAGCCACGACGGACTACGACATGGATTCTCACTGGACCTCTACTGCTATTGCTTGCTGTGGACCGCATCCACCTGTCATGGAACGCTGCCAACACCCTCGCCACAGCTATGATTTACATCGCGATCATCTCGGCATTTTCATCAACTACAGCTTGCTGCACAGCGAGTGTTACTTACTCATCTGACAGTTTCATCAGCAACTACATCATGTGGGATCTACAGCCTGTCCTGCCTCCTCTCCGTCGCTGCCAGGGCACTGTTTATTCTACAGGGACTCCCACGACAGCTGCTCTTTCGTCAGATTCATCTACACGTTCACTGCATTTTGATACTCGGCCGACTCAAGCCCTTTGCGCAGTACAGGACTTACAGCTTGCGTTTCCGACTCTTCGTCGCCTCCAGGACAATTCAGCTCTAGCAGTGATTCCCTCGTTGTCCTAACTACGTGCCTACATTACCTCCTAATGTCCTGGTGCCCGAGCCCATCCGTCCCGGATCTAAATGCTCCACCAGCGACCCAAGGACGCTACAATTATACACATTCTTCTCTCCTGCTACACCGAGCTTGTCCACACACTGCCTACATCTTTTAGTACCAGACTACAATTTCCACAGTCAACAATGTAGTACTCGGCGTGTACAGTCCTAATCAACCCAAGACGCTACAGCTTCGACACAGAGCAGACAGCAGACTACGACCGCATCGAGCCGCCACGCTCTCGCTCCCCGAGTTTAGACACTCACAAATCTCAATCGAGCCGCCACGCTCTCCCACATAGAGCTCCACGACTCCGGCCTCACTCAGCTCTCTGCTCTGCTCCAGGCTTCGTCTCAACGTCTGCAACACTGCTAAATCCAGAGACACATCCGCCGACTACGCAGTTCACTTTTCGACCACAGTTACCAGCAGCACCGCCACCTACGACAACGGACGATCCTGTACGACCTCCCACCCTACAACCCCAGTTACCAGCCGCACCACAACCTGATCCTACGACGACGGACGATCCTGTGCGACCTCCCACCCTACGACCCCAGTTAGATGACATCAGCGAAGAGGAGGAAGTTAACTTTGATGGTTATGTAACGCGAGCAGGGCGTACAATTCACCGACCAGCTAAGTTCCTTGATCAAGTATTTTTCCTTTCATCCCCTGGGAGGGGGAGTTCTGTAGCGAGTAGATTATCCCAATAATATACTCGCTCCAAATATAGTGTTAATATTCCTGTCAACCTTTGGAGATGAATGAGGTGAGGCGTTGCCCGGGCAGCACGGTGAGGTGTTGCCCGAGCAATATAAACGGCAAGAATAGCAAACATTAACTAGTCTACTTTCAGGTGTGGTCTAGAGCAGACACTTGCGAGATACTGTACCGACGCTCAGTGCGCTCAACTCACACCAAAGTATCACCGGTGTACTTCTGTATATTCGACCAAATATATATATAGTATCTTAGTGTCTGTGTTTATTTGTCACCATACTTTACGTAACAATAGAACCGTTACAAGTCCTTGGACCTATACTGTTTCTGATATATGCAAATGATCTCCCAGAGGGTATAGACTCGTTTCTCTCAATGTTTGTTGATGATACAAAAATTATGAGGAGGACTGAAACAGATGATGATAGTAGGAGGCTACAAGATGACCTAGACAGACTGAGTGAATGGTCCAACAAATGGCTGTTAAAAGTTCAACCCGAGTAAAGGAAAAGTAATGAAACTAGGCGGTGGAAATAGGAGGCCTGACACAGGATACAGAATATTACATGAAGTACTTAATGAAACAGACAGAGAAAGATCTAGGAGTTGATATCACACCAAACCTGTCTCCTGAAGCCCACATAAAAAGAATAACGTCTGCGGCATGTGCGAGGCTGGCTAACATCAGAACAGCCTTCAGGAACCTGTGTTAGGAATCATTCAGAATCTTGTACACCACACATGTAAGATCAATCCAGGAGTATGCGGCCCCAGCATGGAGCCCGTACCTTGTCAAGCACAAGGCGAAGCTGCAAAAAAGTTTAAAGGTATGCCACTAGACTAGTCCCAGAACTAAGAGGCATGAGTTACGAGGAAAGGCTGCGGGAGATGCACTTTACGATATTGGAAGATAGAAGAGTAAGGGGAGACATGATCACTACATACAAAATCCCCAGGGGAATCGACCAGGTAAACAAGGATGAACTATTCAACACTGGAGGGACGCGAACAAGGGGACACAGGTGGAAACTGAGTACCCACATGAGCCACAGTGACGTTAGAAGGAACTTTTTCAGTGTCAGAGAAGTTAACTTGTGGAATGCATTAGGCAGTGATGTGGGCCATTATCACACAATCTTCCCCATTACCACACAACCTTCCCCATTACCACACAACCTTCCCCATTACCACACAACCTTCCCCATAACCACACAACCTTCCCCATTACCACACAACCTTCCCCATTACCACACAACCTTCCCCATTACCACACAACCTTCCCCATTACCACACAACCTTTCCCATAACCACACAACCTTCCCCATTACCACACAACCTTCCCCATTACCACACAACCTTCCCCATTACCACACAACCTTCCCCATTACCACACAACCTTCCCATTACCACACAACCTTCCCCATTACCACACAACCTTGTGGAGAGTGTGTAGTGGGAGGGATGTGTTGTGTGATAGGGGGGGGGTTGTGTAATGGGGCGAGGGGGTGGGGGGGGGGAATGAATGAGCCAGAAAGAGACATAATGGGCGCGAGATATTAAACACAATGAGACCATTAGCAATAGAAGGAAGAGAGGTAAGTGATAAAGACTTAGAAGAAAGGGCTGACTGTTAATGTGGTCAATGGTAAATTCACGGGCGTTGTGTATGTGTTCTTTTGCCGCTGTTGCTCCAGTTGTTGTGCAACATTCATGTCATGTTGCAATGCAGGTAATGATGGTAATAATACTCTGCAAATTGTGCAGTCTGTATAGCAACACAGCTGGTCTTATACGCGGTTGATCTTTACACACACACACACACTGGGAGGAATATATATATATATATATATATATATATATATATATATATATATATATATATATATATATATATAACTGAAAACTCACACCCCAGAAGTGACTCGAACCCATACTGCCAGGAGCAACGCAACTGGTATGTACAGGGACGCCTTAATCCGCTTGACCATCACGACCGGACATAAGGAAGTGATAGCCGAAGCTATTTGAACCACTTCCCCGCCGGCACTCGGATGGTAATCTTGGGCATAGCATTTTATCAAATCACCTCATTCTTTGGGGCACACGTGAGGAACACAAATGTAAACAAGCCTGAATGGTCCCCAGGACTATATACAACTGAAAACTCACACCCCAGAAGTGACTCGAACCCATACTGCCAGGAGCAACGCAACTGGTATGTACAGGGACGCCTTAATCCGCTTGACCATCACGACCGGACATAAGGAAGTGATAGCCGAAGCTATTTGAACCACTTCCCCGCCGGCACTCGGATGGTAATCATGGGCATAGCATTTTATCAAATCACCTCATTCTTTGGGGCACACGTGAGGAACACAAATGTAAACAAGCCTGAATGGTCCCCAGGACTATATACAACTGAAAACTCACACCCCAGAAGTGACTCGAACCCATACTGCCAGGAGCAACGCAACTGGTATGTACAGGGACACCTTAATCAGCTTGACCAACACAAGACAGAACACGAAACAATGGATATTGAATAGAAGTGTTTGTAGAAAGCCTATTGGTCCATATTTCTTGATGCTTCTATATTGGAGCGGAGTCTTGAGGTGGGTAGAATATATATATATATATATATATATATATATATATATATATATATATATATATATATATATATATATATATATATATATATATATATATATATACTTTTTCGGTCATATTTAATAATATATATATATATATATATATATATATATATATACTTTTTCGGTCATATTTAATAATATATATATATATATATATATATATATATATATATATATATATATATATATATATATATACTTTTTCGGTCATATTTAATAATATATATATATATATATATATATATATATATATATATATATATATATATATATATATATATATATATATATATATATATATACATAATATATATATATATATATTATATATATATATATATATATATATATATATATATATATATATATATATATATATTATTAAATATGACCGAAAAAGTAAAATTAATAATTCTAACACGAATTTTCTCAATCTTTCGTACATTTCTTTTCACTGTTGGAGGTAAATCAAAAATCAATTCTCCAAAATTCATTTTTATTTCTAGTCTGACGCGACACGAGCGCGTTTCGTAAAACTTATTACATTTTCAAAGACTTTAGTTTACAAATACACAACTGAATAGAACTTGATTGATTGATAAAGATTAAGCCACCCAAGAGATGGCACGGCCATGAATAGCCCGTAAAAGCTGAATAGAACTGATTGATTGATGAAGATTAAGCCACCCAAGAGGTGGCACGGGCATGAATAGCCCGTAAGTGGTGGCCCTTTTGAGCCATTACAAGTATCAAGAGCTGATACTGGAGATCTGTGGAGGTGCGACTGCACCCTGCGTGACGGGAGATGTCTCCCGTGGAATAGAACTTACGGATCTCCGATTTTATATCTTCATTTGAGTGAGGTGGATGGGGTGAGGTGGCATTAATAGGGTATTAATTTCATCAACACAAGACAGAACAAGAGGTGGCATTAATAGGGTAATAATTTCATCAACATAAGACAGAACACGAAACAATGGGTATTGAATAGAAGTGTTTGTAGAAAGCCTATTGGTCCATATTTCTTGATGCTTCTATATTGGAGTGGAGTCTTGAGGTGGGTAGAATATAGTTGTGCTTTAATTGGCTGTTGATTGCTGGTGTTGACTTCTTGATGTGTAGTGCCTCGCAAACGTCAAGCCGCCTGCTATCGCTGTATCTATCGATGATTTCTGTGTTGTTTACTAGGATTTCTCTGGCGATGGTTTGGTTGTGGGAAGAGATTATATGTTCCTTAATGGAGCCCTGTTGCTTATGCATCGTTAAACGCCTAGAAAGAGATGTTGTTGTCTTGCTATATACTGTTTTTTTTGGAGCTTACAGTCCCCAAGAGGGCATTTGAAGGCATAGACGACGTTAGTCTTTTAAAGCGTTCTGTTTTGTGTCTGGAGAGTTACTCATGAGTAGGCTGGCCGTTTTTCTGGTTTTATAGTAAATCGTCAGTTGTATCCTCTGATTTTTGTCTGCAGGGATAACGTTTCTATTAACAATATCTTTCAGGACCCTTTCCTCCATTATATATATATATATATATATATATATATATATATATATATATATATATATATATATATATATATATATATATATATATATATATATATATATATATATATATATAATGTCGTACCTAGTAGCCAGAACGCACTTCTCAGCCTACTATGTAAGGCCTGATTTGCCTAATAAGCCAAGTTTTCATGAATTAATTGTTTTTCGACTACCTAACCTACCTAACCTTACCTAACCTAACTTTTTTGGCTACCAAACATAACCTAACCTATAAAGAGAGGTTAGGTTAGGTTAGGTAGGGTTTGTTAGGTTCGGTCATATATCTAAAATAAAATAAAATAAAATGTTACGTTAATTTTAACTCCAATAAAAAAAAATTGACCTCATATATAATGAAATGGGTAGCTTTATCATTTCATAAGAAAAAAATTAGAGAAAATATATTATTTCAGGAAAACTTGGCTTATTAGGCAAATCGGGCCTTGCATAGTAGGCTGAGAAGTGCGTTCTGGCTACTAGGTACGACAGGATCTCCAACTCCACTTTACTTTTTCGGTCATATTTAATAATATATATATATATATATATATATATATATATATATATATATATATATATATATATATATATATATATATATATATATATATATATATATATATATATATATATGTTATTAAATATGACCGAAAAAGTAAAGCGGAGTTGGAGATCCTGTTGGACGACATATTCGACCTCGAGACACAAAAGAAGGTCACCACCAAAGACACCTGTGGGATACTGTCCAGGTCACTATACTCGCACCAGCCAGGACTGAGAGCAGTGTAGTGGGCGAGGCTCACACACCTGGTGACTTAAATACCACCACTCGTCTTGCTAGTGTGCTTGATATATCGCAGCTAGAACCCGCAGAAATTGATGACCTATTAAAAACAGTGTTCCCCAAATCCTGAAAAACAAATGTTAGAGAGTTCATAAGTAACAGTGTCATTGAAAAAGAAACGAGAGACAGTTTATTGCAGGTGTATTGTCTTGCAGCCAGCTGCATCACAGAACTTAGAGGAATACCAGGAGTGATACAAAGCAGAGCAAAAGAACAGTAAATTACACAAACGCACATAAAAGCTTTTGGGGACTAATACTTAAGTATAAACTATGGATCCCTCCACAAACTCCCCCAATACAACGGTGCTTCGTATCCTCAGTTGGAACATAGCATCACTCAGGAAAAGACTTCCTGATCTCCACCACAATGTGACGACCGAGCCCATTGATGTCGTCTGCCTTCAGGAGTGCTGAGTTCCCACCAGGTCTCTGTTACGGCCCTCTCGGGACGCAACGGGGTTCTTACTCTGATGTTGTTAGAGGAAGTTGTATCCGACCCCAAGCCAGTAGTGGCTTTCAAGGGATGTGATCCGTGACGCAAGAAAATTAAAGGGGGAAGGGAAAGAAAGTTAAGAACTTAAGATTATAATTACCATCACCTATAAATAATATATAAAAAGAGTACACAGGGGGAGGGGTATTAACACTGTACAGGGGAATATACACAATGGTCTTCTGCTGAAGACTCTGGATCCAGACTCCCGGAGCTGAATCCTCGGTGCTCTTGTTCCTCGTGGTCTCTTGACGAATCCTTCAACCAAGCTGAGTCTACCCTGACCACAGGTCAGCCAAAACACAGGTCCACTGGGGCACCGCCGTGGAGGTCGTCAACCACAAATCCAGCCGGTCTGCTGGCAGGTTCTGGATCAGCCACGTTGGTCAGGTCACTCCACGGGCGATATTAGGGTAATGCCCTAGACAGGAGCCTCGTGTGATACCACAAATCACCCTCCTGTCTTCAATACCCCAGTGGATAATTGTCTCCAGCAGTCGGTCCCGGGTAATCCTCCTACTGCCACTCCACTGACAGGGTAACACCACAGTGTTCTTCCGGGGGACGACTTCACCGCTGCTGCAGCAAAGCACAAGGTATGGAGACGGCTGCCTCGGGTAGACTGACTCAACGTCCATCACAGCAGTCCCAGGTCGACTCTGTAAGCAGACACGTCATCAATAACTGGGACACACTAAGGCACCTCACTTACAGGTTCAGACACAAACGCCCACCTATCCACTCCATAGATGGCGCTGGTGTCTGAGCACCACCTCACCAGAGGTCAGCAGCGGCTGTGTTGAGCGCTGAACCAGATTGGAAACTGGCCCTTGTGGCTGGTACACCTTGTCCTCACCAGGTGTCGTCGTCCATTTGGTGGGGGTTTCGGGAGCTGACCCACAGATGGCGCGGTCGTCACTGCTCCGTGCTCGGACGCTGGATCCGGGTTCGTAACACCTCCCCACCAAAAAGAATTTGGTTTGGGGTTCTATAAAAAGAAACATAAACCAAATTAGTACGGCGACACAACTCCAAATGGACACACATGCTTCATAAACTGGAACGGCGAGGCTGTCTCGTCCACAGAACTGTACCACTGGGGAACTCTCGCACAAAGGAAACTTGCAGATGTAAGGCAATGACCTGCCTGATGTACTTCTCCACACCTCCACTGCGATGTCAAGCAGGGGCATCATCTCACATCTCTCAAGTAAGGATCGGTGTGGACACGATCTGGGGCGACTCGACACTTCCCCATGTCGTGGCACTGATGATGGCTGGACACAGACGGCATTTCTGGTACCGTTCCGGTAGTCCTTCAGGGAGACAGGAACCTGGAATACAGGGGTCTGATAATTCAGAGTGACAGCGACAGCGGGTAAAACAGTACTTACAGCATACTCTACTAGGTCCACACCTAGTTCCAACGGGGCTGTTCGTACGTCGCAGATGGCATTCGCTCTGCCACCGTCAGGTCGACCAACTTTCCACATAACGCTGCATTGAGGCTCAGCAGTCACGCGGGGGGTGTCAACCTGTCGGAAACAGTCACTCACATTATCATATCTCGTACCTCCTGTATCAACCATCACCTTCCAGGTCCCTTCTTCGACAGCACTACTCACTGTGCACGTCTCCAATCCCTGGGACCTCTTCCCGATGTTCAAGGGAGCCATCATCCTTCGGGTCGTCCACTGATCCTTACCGAGACCACACACGAGAATAAAACAAAATACTGCTAGGAAACATTTGGTCACCTGAGGGATAAGCTTCCTGAGCTTGAAATGTCCATAGCCGGCTACATCCATTAGCCTGGTTTGGACCAAAGAGGACACTAGACCTTTCGAACACACCTCACATACCTCTGACGTCTGGGGAATCTCTGGCCGGTTCAATGAACGCTGTACCTTGCCATACCGCAAGTACACATTCGCCTTCGCTCCAGACTCGTTGGTATCCGTGGGTGCCTGCACACAAGGCCTCTCTTCTAGCTCAGGTACTTCTGCCATCGTAACCTCATGTTCCTTGTCGAGAGAAGAATCTAGAACACTGTCGATCTGCGGGTGAGAGGACAAATTAAACCTGTTTGAATCCGGGTCTGCCTTTACCTGGACATTACCATTGCCTGCCGTTACCTCCGACCTTGCTGTTTCGGCTGACTCGTCCGCGACCTTGGGAAGATTGATGCTCCAATCTGTCACCAAGTTGTTGGCTAGTACCACGTCAATCCCAGCCACAAGGAGGGTATCGACTACTGCCAACGCACATGTGCCGTTGAAATAAGGCGAGTCGAGATGTACTGGCACTAAGGGGGCGATGTACTGCGTCCTAGGAAACCCAACCAGGACAACCTGTTGTCTCCCATCCACACTTACTCCCTCGGGTAACGAGTTCTTCACGATCAGGGACTGGGCTGCTCCACTATCTCTGAGCACTACAACTGATCTACCAGTATGATCACTCGATACATACCCGCCTGAAGTGTGAGGGGAAAACAATCTGGATTCTTCCTGAGTAGTCGCCGACTGGCTTCCTGCTGGTGGTGTGACACAGCTCATCATCATCACCTCCCTTCGTGCGCCGCCACCTCTTCTGCCTCGGCACATAGCAGCTACATGCCCTTTCTGCCCACAAGTCCAGCACACCATATTCCTCCTCGGACTCCGGTGTTTTGGACTACTTGGACTAGTTCTTCGAGGGCTACTTGGGGGCGTCTTCTTAGCGCTTCGTGGGACGGGGGTCTCCTCTTCGTCCTGAGGTTTGTCAAACCGGCGTTGGTAATGCCTTGGGACGTACTTAGCAGACGGCCTATGAGTCAGGATGTATTCCTCAGCCATCGTGGCTGCTGCACTCAAGGTCTCTACCTGCTGTTCCTCTAAGTACGTCTTCAGGTCTCCAGACAAACAATCCTTGAAGTCCTCTAGCAGTATAAGCTGCTCGAGGTCTTCTTTGGTCTCCACTTTCCGAGAGGCACACCATTCCTGAAAAAGTCGCTCCTTGATGGTGGCGAATTCGGTGAACGTGTGCTCTGAGGTCTTTTTCAGGTTTCGGAACTTCTGTCTGTATGCCTCAGGTACCAATTGGTACGCCATGAGCACAACCTTCTTCACCTTGTCATAATCGCCGGAGTCGTCAAGGGATAACGTGGAGTAAGCGATTTGGGCCTTCCCAGTCAAGACTGACTGTATCATGATGGCCCAATTCTCCCTTGGCCACTCCAAAGAGGCAGCGACTTTCTCGAAGGCTGCAAAGAACTTCGAAACTTCCCTCTCATTGAATTTGGGGACCATTTTGATGTTTCTTACCGGATCGAAACCGCTGGTGTCCGTTGTTGGCCTCCGACCACCGCCTAATCGTAATACTTCTAGTTCATGTTGTCTCTGTCTTTCGTTTTCTTTCTCTCGCTGTTCTCTTTCTCGTTTCTCTTCTCTCTCTCGCTCTTCTCTTTCTCGTTTCTCTTCTCTTTCTCGCTCTTCTCTTTCTCTTTTCTCTTCTCTTTCTCGCTCTTCCCTTTCTCTTTCTCGTTCTTCTCTCTCTCGTTTCTCTTCTCTTTCTCGCTCTTCCCTTTCTCTTTTCTCTTCTCTTTCTCGCTCTTCCCTTTCTCTTTCTCGTTCTTCTCTCTCTCGTTTCTCTTCTCTTTCTCGTTCTTCTCTTCTTTCTTCTCTTTCTAATTCTAAACGCCTCATCGCCAATTCTTTTTCTTTCATCTCCATTTCTTTATCTTTTAATTCTCGTTCTATTTCTAACTACTTCCATTCAATTTCTCGATTAATTTCCAAGGCACGCATTTTGACAGTTAACAAGCTTATATTCAGCTCACCTGCATCACTGTCAATGTCACTACCTTTATCTTCCTTTTCCGTGGAAGCTATTTCTTCACTTTCCTTTGTACTAGGAGTCTCGCCTTCCTGTTTCTCTTCTGCCTTCAAGTGCCGGTGAACCTTGGACAAGATCTCCACACGGGAATCACTGGCACGGATCTTGATCTCCAGGTAGGCGCTCACTAGTACAAGTTCCGGTTTGCTCAGATATTTTAATCTGGCAAGACAGTCCTCTCTGTTCAGAAAAGCCTGAACATCGTCCAGATCATCGATGGTAGCTTTTTCTGCCATTGTCACAGATGGAACACTTAACTAGCACTTAACACACCGCTTTCACGTTAGCACTTAACGCACCGAGCACTGTTCTACGTCAATATTGCACTTTATCGCACCAAACACTGCACTTGCCAATATTGCACGTAATTACTTTGGGCACCGCACTACGCAATATCGCACTTAATCACAGCGAACCCTTTGCTCTACAATATTGCACTGAATCACGACGAGCACCGCACTACACAATATTGCACTTAATCGCTTAATCACAGCGAGCACCGCACTGCACAATATCGCACTTAGTCACTCTTGAGCACCGCACAGGACGTATAACGTCACACACAGGGGGAATTATATACAGGGATTACGCCACTTCACCACCCCTGTCAAACATACTTAACAAGGGGACGGATCCTGCTGGGGATGCCAATTATGTTATGGCCCTCTCGGGACGCAACGGGGTTCTTACTCTGATGTTGTTAGAGGAAGTTGTATCCGACCCCAAACCAGTAGTGGCTTTCAAGGGATGTGATCCGTGACGCAAGAAAATTAAAGGGGGAAGGGAAAGAAAGTTAAGAACTTAAGATTATAATTACCATCACCTATAAATAATATATAAAAAGAGTACACAGGGGGAGGGGTATTAACACTGTACAGGGGAATATACACAATGGTCTTCTGCTGAAGACTCTGGATCCAGACTCTCGGAGCTGAATCCTCGGTGCTCTTGATCCTCGTGGTCTCTTGACGAATCCTTCGACCAAGCTGCGTCTACCCTGACCACAGGTCAGCCAAAACACAGGTCCACTGGGGGCACCGCCGTGGAGGCCGTCAACCACAAATCCAGCCGGTCTGCTGGCAGGTTCTGGATCAGCCACGCTGGTCAGGTCACTCCACGGGCGATATTAGGGTAATGCCCTAGACAGGAGCCTCGTGTGATACCACAAATCACCCTCCTGTCCTCAAAACCCCAGTGGATAATCGTCTCCAGCAGTCGGTCCCGGGTAATCCTCCAACTGCCACTCCACTGACAGGGTAACACCACAGTGTTCTTCCGGGGGACGACTTCACAGCTGCTGCAGCAAAGCACAAGGTATGGAGACGGCTGCCTCGGGTAGACTGACTCAACGTCCATCACAGCAGTCCCAGGTCGACTCTGTAAGCAGACACGTCATCAATAACTGGGACACACTAAGGCACCTCACTTACAGGTTCAGACACAAACGCCCACCTATCCACTCCATAGATGGCGCTGGTGTCTGAGCACCACCTCACCAGAGGTCAGCAGCGGCTGTGTTGAGCGCTGAACCAGATTGGAAACTGGCCCTTGTGGCTGGTACACCTTGTCCTCACCAGGTGTCGTCGTCCATTTGGTGGGGGTTTCGGGAGCTGACCCACAGATGGCGCGGTCGTCACTGCTCCGTGCTCGGACGCTGGATCCGGGTTCGTAACAGTCTCCACCCCCTAAATTACCCTCCTTTGTTGTCTATAACCTTAAATCCAGTCACTCTTGTATTTGTATGTTAAGAAGTCCCTTCCTCACCAGCTACTACCAGCCAAGTCAACCGAAGGGCTTCAGTATCATGGTGTGAGGATCTACGTGGGGAACTCTGCCCTAAATATCTTTAACCTGTATGCTCCTAGTGATAAGTTTAATTATACTGACCTTCCTATCTGTATTCAGACTGAGCCTAGCATCATTATAGGTGATTTTAACGCTAGGCATAGAAATATTGGTAATTCGCAGTTCAGTAATCGTAACGGCAACCAACTGGTGTCACTATATTAGGTAGCCACGATGATGCACGGATTGTAGGTGACCTTGAACCGACGCATATCTACGGAGGTATTCTTGATCTATGTCTCGGTTTCAACGTCTCCCACACCGTCTGTGCCTCGTCAATAGTGCCAGATATGGCGTCTGATCATCTGCCCATATTGGCCGCTGTAAACATTGGCAGCTCTATCCTCCCCGGCGGAGTGTTCAAACGGAAGAGGCTAGCTGTGCCCGTAACCCAAATTACACTGGTCATAGCACCTATGCATATTATAATGATTCTAAATTGCATGCACTAAAACGCACTGCCAGAAGAATTGGACTAGCTTATAGAAGGACCCGCACTGCTGAAATGCTTAAGCTCTTTCAAACAGCTCTGGCAGAGGTCAGGGAACGTATGGTAGAGCTGAGGCAGACAGACTGGGAAACTTTTGTCAGTGGTCTCAATTCTCACACGCCACTAAGTCGAGCATGGAAGGATATGAACAAGATCAAAGGAAAAAATGCTGCAGAGATTGCACACCCTAATTGCTGCGCAATCTTCAATGCCAAAGTCCTCGTCCTTCCCAAAGGTGGGAAGGATGAGGAGAGGCGGTGATTAGCAGGAGGAGAAGGAACGAAAGAATCAGAGATAGGGAGTTGAGAAGAAAGTGAAGCCTTCTTACCTACCGGGAAGGAGGAAGGAGAGGAGCCAGGATTCCGCTTCTGACTCAAAGAGACAGGTTTCCCAGCAGCAATGTACTGGGCAACAGACTCCAGCACCTCGAAAGGAGAAGAGCGCGAGCGAACAACATGACCACCAGGAGAGCGATGGACATCGGCCCGCACTGTCAGGTGGCGTGGTGAGCCAAGAGACGGAGGAGAATGACGGGAAGGAAGACCAGAAGGAGAGGAGAAAGAAGACACAGGAGACATGACAGACTCGGTAGAAAGAAGGGATACCCTAGACAGAGAACCAAAAGGCGGGACCCTCTGGGACAGAACGGAGGGAAACAGGGGAGGTGGTGGTGGGTGTGTTCGGGTCTAAGGCTTGGAAACGGTTGTGAGACTGAGTAAGGTGGGAAGGACGAGGAGAGGAAGAACGCACCACGCAAGCATAGGATACGCCAGCGAAAGAGGGGAGACAATGAACTTAGCGCCGAACCTCAGGAAAAGACAAATGGTCCCGGAGCTTCAAGTTGAGGACAGCTGCCTCAAGTTTGTAACGTATACACGTGCGGGAGAAGGTAGCGTTGGCCTCACCGCAATTGAGGCAGCGGACCTAGGGAGAAGTGCACTCCAGCTTAGAGTGACCCTCGCCCCCACATATGGGACAGAGAGAGACAGGACTAGAGCATTTGAGGGCACCATGCGAAAACCTCCAGCACTTACTGCAGAGCCGAGGAGATGGAATATACTCCTGAACAGAGCATCTGGCACCAGCAAGAATGACAGAGGGCGGAAGGATCCTACCATCAAAGTTAATCTTCACAACCCGAAGGGGCAGAAGGCGATAACCATGAGGGGGATGAGTAAACATATCCACCTGGAGGACAGAATGACCCTGGGCCTTGAGGATATGCTTGATATCCTCGTGGTCTTTTCAGTCTTTTAGATTCCTAACACCATTCGCAACATGGTGTGGGAGGAGAACAGTGCCAACACTGGCATTTACCCGAGCGTTCTTTGAGACCCAAACAGGGGTCTCGCCAAGGCAGGATAAGGCGGCCAAGCGGGTGGCTGCATCCTGAGGAGCAGCAACGACACGGGTACCAAGACGGGTGGGGTTGAAGGTAACTGAGGCATCTACGGAATCTACAAGATGCCTATGAAGGGAAAAATTGTCAGGAGTTGAATGTAAAGGATGGGGGTAAAAGTAATTAGTCCACGTAGGAGGACCAAACAAAGCATGGTACGAATTAGTATGGGAAGGGAGCATAAGAGAGAGTAGCCATGGCGGGGACAGCGATGAGAACCTTTAGAGAGAGATGGGTCAAAAGGCGCAGTAGTCACAATAAGATGGAGCCATGCAAGGGGTCGAGGCGGTCACCACAGCAGGCTTGGGGTTCGACCCAACCACAGAGGAGGGAGGGGAGCAGAAAGGAAGAGTCCGGTCTGGGCCTAAACTGGGCCCTGTAGTGGGGGCTACAGATCCTGGTCTTCCAGGACGGTCCGACTCAGGGGCCTGGTCACCCACCCCATGAGCCTTGGTAAGAGAAGTCGTGTCGTCATCCATGCAGCAAACAATATCAAAAGTTTGGGACCTGGAACCAAGGGATACCACCTACCAGGGCAGCCAGGGAGACTGAGCGCGGGCCAGTGCAGGAAGGGTGCGTTGTCCCCAGCGGTGCTCCCCTTTTTCAACAGGGGAGTCCTACTACATCGTCCATTCTCCCACACTGGTGCTAAGACCCCATTCCCCCTATCGCACCAGCCTGGACACCCAACCATCCACTCACGGCGGCCCCTCACAGGCGACCCCTCCAGCGGGTGGTCCGATGGCTCATAAGGCCCCTACGTGGTGCCCTTCAGCACGTCCACCACCCAAAAAGGGGCAGGAGAGGGGGCAAAGGCATCCTACACCGGTCACAGGGAGGTGTACGTGAGCCCTCACTATGGCAAGGAGACACCACGGAGGGGTTAAAAGGGGCAATACCAGTCGTCTTGTACTCCAGAAATTATGAAACTTGACAGCAATAATAAGTTTTTAAACTCAAATATACTTTTATTGTTTATTATCAAGACAAATTGAGGTACACAACTGTAATCAATCAAACCTTTATCTGTATACAAATAATGGAATACATTCTTAAGGAAAAGAACATCACTTGTGATACAGAAATCACAATATCATTATACATTTAATGAACAAATCCACAAAAGCCGTAATGAGGGTTCGAACTTGTGTCCGGGCTAAGATGCACGCTAAGGTCTGACTAAGGTGCTTCCGGGATCATCCAGCACGTAAATCAGGACAGCCACGATGGGTCGCTCCGCTGCGGCCAGATCACTTCGCCGCCACACCCACACAAGCAACGCCATATTCAAGTGGTGTTCCTGCCAAAGAGAAAAAAAAAAGATTCTCTATAATATTCTCTCTACTCCGAGTAAATACCTAACCTGTCCTCCGATAAAGAGCATCACTTTTTGCTCATATGCATCACACAAAGCCAAAAAATTTACAAGAAAATTAAAGCAACTCAAAAAAGTGATGTACTGTCCCATTTTCTGTTTTGGAGCCTCTGGTAGGGTAGGAGAGACTACTTTAAATTGACCGTTTTTGTTGTTGACATTGTGAAACCTTTGGAGGATGGCCTGAAACCGTCCATCCCCTGAAACCGGGTAATGATGATCACTGTTATTTATTACCCGAGGCAAACTTACATTACTGTATAGTGTGCCCAAAGCATGGACTTTGGGCGCGTGTGTTACGAACCAAAATTCCTCGCCCGAGCCAGAAGCTGTGAAGTCCACGCCATCTGTGAGTCCGCTCCCGAAAATCCCACATGGACAACGCCATCTAGTGATGACGAGAGATACCGGCAATAAGTGCTGGATGCCTGTCCTAGTCGGCTCGTGACGTAGCCGCTGCTGACCTCTGGTGAGGTGGCGCTTAGACAGTGATCGCCATCTATGGAGCGAATAAGTGGACGTTTGTGTCTAAGCTAGTAAGTGATGTTTCCTAGTGATCCCATGTAGTGTTCCCAGTACTGATGATGTGTCTGCTTTCAGAGTCAACCTAGGACGGCTGTGAGGTACATTGAATCAGTCTACCCAAGGCAGCCAAGGTCTCTTCACCAGTCTGCTTTGTAGAAGCTGTGAGCCATCCCCGGACGAACTCTGCTGAGTGCGTGATAACCTGCCTGAGGAGTGGCAGTGACAGGATTCGCCGTCTCCGGGGCTGGCTGGTGGAAGAGACCACCCACTGCAGTGCCGACCGAGGAGAGTGACCAGTGAGTCACACGAGGCTCCTGCCTAGGGCTCGCAACCTTAGTATTAGTCATGGAGTGGCCTAACAGCGAGGATGACTAGTACCTGCCAGCTACAGGCTGGACTGTGGTTGTAGGCCATCACGACGAGGCACCCAGTGGGATTGTAATTTGGCTGGCCTGTGGCCAGGGAAGATTCATAGTGGGTTCTGGGCCACGGAAGAGAAAACCAGGAAAGGCTACCCAGAGCGAGCATCGCCAAGTATCCAGTGTCTTCAGAGGAAGACTAAGATGTAAATACTGTGTTGTAATAATTCCCTTTTGTGACTTTAATTTACATATGGTGGTGGGAAAGCAATATATATAATTAAGTATACTTGTGTATTTAATGTACCTCCCCATTGATTTTACTTGCGTTATGGAGCTCACCCCTTGAAAGCCTCTACTAACTTGGGGCTGGATGCCCAAAAAACTAACACCATCAGAAAAGAACCCGGTTGCGTCCCAGTAGGGCCGTAACATAATTGGCATCCCCTGCGGGATCCGACCCCTTGTCAAGCATGTTTGACAGGGATGGTGACGTAGTGCAATCTCCTGTGAATAATTCCCCTGTTTGTAATTATTAGGATGTTATACGTCCTGTTCAGTGCAGTGTGATAAAGTGCAATATTGGCAAGTGCGGTTCTCTGTGTGATTAAGTGCAGTATTGGCGAGTTCGGTGCTCGGTGCGATTAAGTGCAGTATTGGCGAAGTACAGTGCTCGGTGTGTTAGGTGCTCAAGTGAAGCAGTGTGTTAAGTGTTCGTGCACCACTTAAGTGACAATGGCGGAGAAAGTGACCATTGAGGATCTGGACTGTGTTTAGGACTTTCTGAACAAGGATAAACTGAATATAAGTTTTCTGTCAAAATACGAGCCTTAGAAATAAATCGTGAGATAGAGTGGAAGAAATTAGAAATAGAACAGGAAATTAAAGAGAAGGAAATGGCAATGAAAGAAAAGGAAATAGAGAAAGAACGAGAGGTGGACTGACTGGGTCCAGAGCAGCATTGGAGAGGTGCAGTCAAGGCAATCAGGGAGAGAAGGGGCAGAAACAGGGGAGCGCACCTCATCAAGGGCAGCATCCAAGAGAGAATTGAGGGCCAAGGGAATTTCTATATTTGGGACAGAGGACTTAATCACCGAAATGGGAGGAGGATTCAGGGATAGAGTCGGAGTCGGAAGGTGAGGAAGAGATTGATGCCTTCTTACCTGCTGGGGAGGAAGTAGAGGAGCAAGGCTTATGTTTCTGATATAGACAGGTGTGCCAGCAGCATCGTACTGGGCGACAGCCATTGCAGTCTCAACAGGAGAAGGAGAAAAGGAGCAGTCAATAAAGTCAGTCAGGTGCAGTCACAAGTCAGTCAGGTGCAGTCACAGTGAGAGGTTGTGTTAGCTGGAGCTCCGATTGTTGTAACATTATTATTGCAATAATGGAAGGATTAGTGAAGGCTTTGGTGAGTCTGGTTGGAGCTCTGAGAGCAGAGATATATTCCCTGCGGGAGGAGGTACGACGGCTGAGACTTCGGGAGGAAACAAAGGAGGAGACCAGTGTTGGCGGGACCTCATCGTGGGGAGTCGTGAAGGACAGGGGTCTTAAGAAGACCTTGACAAGGCCACCTACAGACGCCCTAAGGACAGCAAACTCATTTGCCATGTTGGAGGACGAGTGCTGTGGTGAGCCTGCAGTTCACTCGGAATGGAAACCAGCGAGGAGCGGCGGAGCGCAGGCCTCTCAGGCTGCTCAGAAAGTTAAGGAGGTACCGAAGCGAATTTTGATTGTGGGAGATTCCCAGGTGAGGTATTTAGACAGAACGTTTTGTGCCAGAGATAGAGGGAACAGATTAAGGGTTGGCTATCCGGGAGCAGGAATTGCCGATATTGTTGGAAACATGAATAATATTATGACGGGAAATGGGAACAAACCCATTATTTGTATTAGTGCAGGGGGTAATGATGTTGGGCGAGTTAGGAGTGAGGAACTAATACAGAGATTCAGGACAGCCATAGAATTAGTTAGGAGCAAGGGAGGAATCCCGATCATATGTGGCATTCTTCTAAGAAAGGGAGTGGGAAATGAATGGATGTCGAGGGCACTTGGTGTCAATTGCCGGCTGGAAAGATATTGCAAATCAAAGGCAATATCTTTCATAGACAACTGGGAACACTTCTATGGAAGAAATGAAATGTATGCTCGTGATGGGGTGCATCTATCGAGGGCTGGGGTTGTTGCTGTTGCGAACTCGTTGGAACCAGTGGTTAGAGGTGTTTGTTTGGGTTTAAACTGTTAGTAGATAGTGGTATGGGAATTGATTTAGAGGAAGGAGGTAATAAAAGTATGTGTTCGTGGGAGAAAAGAATTGGCAAAATGATCAGGGAAAGAAAAGGGCCTCAAAATAACAATTCACTTAGGGTATATTACACTAACAGCATAAGTCTAAGAAATAAAATTAACGAATTAAATGCTCTTGTCTGCACAGAAAAAATAGATATTATTGCACTTACCGAAACGTGGATGAATGTAGAAAATAGAGAACTATTAGCTGAATATCAAATAAATAGATTTAAACTATTTCACACAGATAGATATATTAGACGAGGAAGGGGAGTAGCCATATATGTTAGGGACAATTTGAAATGTAGTCTCAAAGAGGGAATCAAAACTGAGCCACACACATAAACTATTTGGATAGAATTAAACGAAAAAGCAAATAATATTATAAAAGGAGTTATATATAGGCCACCAAATTTAGACAGAATGGAAGCAAAGCATCTATGGGATGAAATATCTAGAGCATCTAGATCTAACAGTATTTATGTCATGGGTGACTTTAAGAACATAAGAACAAAGGCAACTGCAGAAGGCCTGTTGGCCCATACGAGGCAGCTCCTATTTATAACCACCCAATCCCACTCATATACATGTCCAACCCATGCTTGAAACAATCGAGTGACCCCACCTCCACAATGTTACGCGGCAATTGGTTCCACAAATCAACAACCCTGTTACTGAACCAGTATTTACCCAAGTCTTTCCTAAATCTAAACTTATCCAATTTATACCCATTGTTTCGTGTTCTGTCTTGTGTTGATACTTTTAATACCCTATTAATATCTCCTTTGTTATGTCCATTCACCCACTTGTAAACCTCTATCATGTCACCCCTAACTCTTCGCCTTTCCAGTGAATGCAACTTAAGCTTTGTTAATCTTTCTTCATATGAAAGATTTCTAATTTGGGGAATTAACTTAGTCATCCTACGCTGGACACGTTCAAGTGAATTTATATCTATTCTATAATATGGCGACCAAAACTGAACTGCATAATCTAAATGGGGCCTAACTAGAGCAAGATATAGCTTGAGAACCACACCAGGTGTCTTGTTACTAACGCTGCGATTAATAAATCCAAGTGTCCGATTTGCCTTATTACGAACATTTATGCATTGATCCTTTTGTTTTAAATTCTTACTAATCATAACTCCCAGATCCCTTTCGCAATCCGACTTCGCAATCTCAACACCATCTAGCTCGTATCTTGTAACTCTATCATCATTACCTAACCTCAGAACTTAACATTTATCAGCATTAAACTGCATTTGCCAATCCTTTGACCATTTCAAAACCCTATCTAGATCAACTTGAAGTGATAGTGAGTCATCATCACCTCAGCACTGAAACAAGGATTATCAAGAAACTAACAACATTATATGGAGGACCTATGGCAATTCCACGACCAAGAGATGGCTTCCTGAACCTTGCAGGAATTAACCTCACTGAGGACCAAGTCACTCTCCAAAATCTGGGCATAAACTGTCATGTTATGTCCAGACCGAGTGAGATGGCCCGGAAAGTAGAGTTGGAAATTCTGTTGGACGACATATTCGACCTCGAGACACAAAAGAAGGTCACTACCAAAGATACCTTACAAGCAGAACTTATTGCAGAAGGAGGAAAGAATCGAGGCAACTACAGAAGCACCATACTGTCCCCCGAGCTTAAAGCGGCAGCTAAAAGCCTTCGTGAGAACAAGGAGATAGTTGTCAGGAGAGGTGACAAGTCGCCAATATATGTCATTCTTAAAAAAGACGAATATCTGGCGCAAATGAACATCATACTCTCTGACCAAACTAAGTTCCAAAGGGTAACGAAGGACACTACAGCCGAATTAAAAGCAAAGGTCAACAAACTGATCGAAACTGTGAACGCCAAGAAATCCGGACTCCACCTGCCAAAGATCATTGGGGAATATAAACCTGGATATGCGTATGGAAATGTCAAGATGCACAAGCCTGGAAACCCACTTCAGCCAATCATTAGCCAGATACCCACACCCACGTACAGACTGGCGAAGCGACTCAACGGCCTGCTGACTCCTTATGTTCCTTGCGCCTTCAGCCTGAAGTCTCCATAGGAATTTGTTGACTTACTGCGGGGCACACGGGCCACAGGGATAAGAGCCTCGTTGGACGTAGAATCGCTGTTTACCAACGTACCTGTGGACGAGACAATCGGAATGATAGCCGACAGAGTGTATCGTGATCCAGCCTGTACTCCTCTTGACATACCAGAAAATATTCTGAGGAAACTACTCCAAGCTTGTACTAAAGAGGCACCCTTCTTGAGCCCGGATGGGCACATGTATAAGCAAGTAGATGGGGTCGCCATGGGTTCTCCCCTAGGTGTCCTGTTTGCAAACTTCTACATGGGTACCATCGAGCAAAAAGTCTTAGTCGACATGAACTTGAAACCGGCCATATACTGCAGGTATGTTGACGACATTTTTACACAGGTACCTGATGTCAGATATCTGCAGGAGCTGAAGGAGGCATTTGAGCAGAGTTCCGTGCTGCGTTTCACTTACGAGATGGAAAAGGATGGGAAGCTGCCCTTTCTAGATGTAACAGTCATGGAAAAGGGCGGAGGTTTCCACACTGCAGTCTACACTAAGGAAACAAACATAGGAATGTGCCTAAATGCCAACAGCGACTGCCCAGACAGGTACAAGAGGAGTGTTGTTAACGCATATGTCGACCGTGCTCTCAGCCACAGCTCAGAATGGAAGCAAGTCGACGAAGAACTCTGCAGGGTAAGGCAGGTCCTAGTCAATAACGGCTTCTCCGATGGTTTCGTCGAAGACATCATAAGAAGGAAAGTGAAAAGCCATGTAACCATCTTAAGAGACAACTAACACAACACCTATACCCCCTATTAGACTATTTTACAGGAACTTCTTTTCCACAGCTCATAAAACGGAGGAAAGGGTCCTGAAAGATATTGTTAATAGATACGTTATCCCTACAGACAAAAATCAGAGGATACAACTGACGATTTACTATAAAACCAGAAAAACGGCCAGCCTACTCATGAGAAACTCTCCAGACACAAAACAGAACGCTTTAAAAGAGACTAACGTCGTCTATGCCTTCAAATGCCCTCTTGGGGACTGTAAGCTCCAAAAAACCCAATATATAGGCAAGACAACAACATCTCTTTCTAGGCGTTTAACGATGCATAAGCAACAGGGCTCCATTAAGGAACATATAATCTCTTCCCACAACCAAACCATCGCCAGAGAAATCCTAGTAAACAACACAGAAATCATCGATAGATACAGCGATAGCAGGCGGCATGACGTTTGCGAGGTACTACACATCAAGAAGTCAACACCAGCAATCAACAGCTAATTATTGCACAACTATATTCTACAGACCTCAAGACTCCGCTCCAATATAGAAGCATCAAGAAATATGGACCAATAGGCTTTCTACAAACACTTCTATTCAATATCCATTGTTTCGTGTTCTGTCTTGTGTTGATGAAATTAATGCCCTATTAATACTCTTGTTCTGTCTTGTGTTGATGAAATTAATACCCTATTAATATCACATCTTGTTCTGTCTTGTGTTAATGCCACATCACCCCTTCCACCTCACTCAAATGTAGACATAAAATCGGAGATGCGTAAGTTCTATTCAGTTGTGTATTTGTGAACTAAAGTCTTTGAAAAAGTAATAAGTTTTACGAAACGCGCTCGTGTCGCGTCAGACTAGAAATAAAAATGAATTTTGGAGAATTGATTTTTGATTTACCTCCAACAGTGAAACGAAATGTACGAAAGATTGAGAAAATTCGTGTTAGAATTATTAATCTTACTTTTTCGGTCATATTTAATAATATAGTTAGGTTATATATATATAAAGTTAGGTTATATATATATATATATATATATATATATATATATATATATATATATATATATATATATATATATATATATATATATATATATATATATATATATATATATATATATATATATATATATATATATATATATATATATATATATATAAATATATATATATATATATATATATATATATATATATATATATATATAACCTAACTTTATATATATATAACCTAACTATATTATTAAATATGACCGAAAAAGTAAGATTAATAATTCTAACACGAATTTTCTCAATCTTTCGTACATTTCGTTTCACTGTTGGAGGTAAATCAAAAATCAATTCTCCAAAATTCATTTTTATTTCTAGTCTGACGCGACACGAGCGCGTTTCGTAAAACTTATTACTTTTTCACGGGCGAAACGCGCCCGTGTCGCGTCAGACTAGAAATAAAAATGAATTTTGGAGAAGTGATTTTTGATTTACCTCCAACATATATATATATAAATATATATATATATATATATGTCGTACCTAGTAGCCAGAACGCACTTCTCGGCCTACTATGCAAGGCCCGATTTGCCTAATAAGCCAAGTTTTCCTGAATTAATATATTTTCTCTAATTTTTTTCCAATGAAATGATAAAGCTACTCATTTCATTATGTGTGAGGTCAATTTTTTTTTATTGGAGTTAAAATTAACGTAGATATTTGACCGAACCTAACCAACCCTACCTAACCTAACCTAACCTATCTTTATAGGTTAGGTTAGGTTAGGTAGCCGAAAAGGTTAGGTTAGGTAGTCGAAAAACAATTAATTCATGAAAAGTTGGCTTATTTGGCAAATTGGGAACGCATAGTAGGCTAAGAAGTGCGTTCTGGCTACTAGGTACGACATATATATATATAAATAAATACATATATATATTATATATATATATATATATATATATATATATATATATATATATATATAAATATATATATATATATATATATATATATATATATATATATATATATATATATATATATATATATATATATATATATATATATATATATATATATATATATATATATATATATATATATATATATATATATATAGTTCTCTATTTTCTACGTTCATCCACGTTTCGATAAGTGCAAAAATATCTATTTTTTCTGTGCAGACAAGAGCATTTAATTCATTAATTTTATTTCTTAGACTTCTATTGTTAGTGTAATATACCCTAAGTGAATTGTTATTTTGAGGCCCTTTTCTTTCCCTGATCATTTTGCCAATTCTTTTCTCCCACGAACACATACTTTTATTACCTCCTTCCTCCAAATCAATTCCCATACCACTATCTACTAACAGTTTAAACCCAAACAAACACCTCTAACCACTGGTTCCAACGAGTTCGCAACAGCAACAACCCCAGCCCTCGATAGATGCACCCCATCACGAGCATACATTTCATGAATTCGAATGAATCAGGATGAATTCAGGGTCTAGAATCTGAGGGTATTTGTAGATAATTACCTTCGTCAGCTTCTCGTTCCCCTCCGGTATTTGCATAACAATTCCTTCATATCCTTGCTGGGTAAGAAACACAACCTACCATTAAGTAAGGTCTGTTTACACCTTCCTTCAGCAGGGGCTCGAACTTGCGGTACTCTCTTCCAAGTTTGACTGTCCACAGCGGCTTGTGGTGGTAGGCCAGTGTGCATGAGGCATTGAAAGAGAAGCCTCCACCTCCGCTGACCCTCAGCTTCCTGACATCGTTCTGTTCGTTCGTCGACATGGGTTTGATCAGTCTCAGCGTCGTTCCTCATTCTCTTGTTGTTTCCGTTAGGTACACTGTCAACACTACGCCCCACATCCTGTCTTCTCCGTTTCTTCTGTCCCCTGGTTAGAACTACTTGAAAATTACTCAACTGGCTGACTGCTTTCTGAGTCTGTGTCCATGTGAATATTGCCGTGTGGAGTAGCCAGTTCTTCTATTAACCTATTCGCCATATCAGTACCCAGCATGGGGGGAGATGTGTAGAATGCAATATGTTGCAGAGGTGTTACCCTGACAAAGGGTGCAGGCGAGACGTGAGCAACGGAGCGACATCCTAACCCGTCGACCGTCTTGTAAACACTGTGGAATGCATTAGGCAGTGATGTGGTGGAGGCTGACTCCATACACAGTTTATAATGTGCATATGATTGAGCTCAATAGGCTCAGGAACCTGTACACCAGTTGATTGACAGTTGAGAAGCGGGACCAAAGAGCCACAGCTCAACCCCTGCAAGGACAATTAGATGAGTACACTAGTTTGGTCTTTAAAAATCTATAAAGAATGAAATGTAGGAACGTCCATAGAAAACGATGTTACAGAGAATGTCTATGGGGGTAAACTACTGCAAACAGGATAGAAGGGTGTCTACTATCACTGTAGGATGGGTATGTTTTTGTTGTTAATTTAGAAGCGATGACGATGTAGGATGGGTATAGGGTCCACTACCACACACAGGATGGGAATGGGGTCCAATACTGCCCACAGGATGGGTATGGAGTCCACTACCGTCCACAGGATGGGTATGGGGTCCATAAAGGAGGCAATCCGGCGGACATAAACAATTATAGACCAATATCAAATCTACCCATTCTATCAAAAATATTTGAAAAAAATATTTACAAACAGCTCTATTCCTACCTCGTAAAATTCGACATACTCAGCCCCTGCCAGTTTGGCTTCCGGTCCCAAAAGAGCACCAACGATGCAATCATTAGTCTCCTTGACATTATCTACTCAGCCCTTGACAAAAATGAGTTTCCGATTGGACTCTTCATTGACCTAAGAAAAGCCTTTGATACTGTTAATCACAACTACCTCTTACTTAAACTCCAGCATTATGGAATCCGAGGCCTTGCAATTGACTACATCCGATCCTATCTTAGTGACAGACACCAATATGTAACCATCAATGATACAACTTCTTCCACTCTACCAATTACCGTTGGAGTGCCACAGGGCAGCATCTTAGGACCTCTTCTATTTCTTATATATATAAACGATCTGCCTAATGTCTCTAATATTCTCAAACCTATATTGTTTGCTGACGATACTACCCTTATCTATTCAAACCTCAACCCACATACACTAAATAATGTTGTGAATAATGAATTTAAAAAAGTCCACTTATGGATGTCAACGAACAAACTAACATTAAACATCGAAAAGACTTACTACATCTTATTTGGAAGCAAATCGTCAAATGCAATTCAGCTACAGATAGACAACATTAACATCAGTAATAAAAATGATGGCAAGTTTCTTGGCCTATTCCTAGACAAGAGACTCAACTTCAGCACCCACATTCAACACATAACTAAGAAAGTCTCTAAGACAGTTGGTATACTCTCCAAAATCAGATATTATGTTCCTAACTCTGCTCTCCTCTCACTATATTATGCACTAATCTACCCCTATCTTAATTATGGTATCTGTGCATGGAGGTCTACCACTGCAAACCACCTTAAGCCATCACACAGCAAAAATCTGCTATCAGAATAATAACTAACTCTGCTTTCAGACAACACTCAGCTCCCTTGTTTAAATCCCTAAACTTGCTAAATATTAACTCCCTCCACACATTCTCTTGTGTCAACTACATTTACAAAACCCTGTTCTTAAATGCAAACCATGCTCTGAAACTCTCTCTGGACAGATGTAATAGGACCCATTATCACCACACCAGAAATAAATATCTCTTTGATATCCCCAGGGTCAAACTTAATCTGTGTAAACACTCTATACAAATTAAGGGACCTAGTCTATGGAACTCACTCCCTAGTGAATTGAAAAACTGTAAAACTTTTGCCTTATTTAAAAGCAAAACCAAAAAGTACCTAACTTCATCTTCTTAGTTTCCTACACTGAGCTTTAAATTTGCTCTGTACCTAGTGTTACCCAATCTCCTAATTTTTATGTAATATCAAACAACCTTATCATTGTGTTCATTGCTGTCTTCTTTTATGTGCTAGCCATATGCTGTATTGTGACTACCAATTTACAATTACAATACTACAATACAATTTTATTTAGGTAAGGTACATACATACAATAAATATTTACAAGGATTGTTTAACTTATAGGTATAGCTAGTACATACAATGCCTAAAGCCACTATTACGCAAAGCGTTTCGGGCATGATAAACTTAAATGACAAGCTTAATACTAATTGAGCATAATGAGTAGAATGAAAACAAGAAATGAAAACATAGATGAAAAAGCAGCACAAATACAATTATGTCGACAAACATCGCTCTTTAAAGAAAAAAAACAGACATTGGTTGACAATAGAAGGGTAAGGTAGGTTACAGGGAATTTATTAGGTATAGCTTCGCTTTTAACTTAAACTGGTTGAGAGAGGTACAGTCTTTAACATGGTTGGGAAGGTCATTCCACATTCTGGGCCCCTTGATTTGTAGAGCATTTCTAGTTTGATTAAGTCGTACTCTAGGAAAATCAAAACTGTATTTATTTCTGGTGTGATGCTCATGGGTTCTGATACAACCTTCTATGAAGCTTTTGAGATCAGGATTGGCATTATAGTTTAGCGTTTTATATATGTATAATACACATGAGAGAATGTGCAGTGACTTAATGTCTAACATATTCAGAGATTTAAGTAGGGGTACCGAGTGATGTCTGGGGCCAGAATTGGATATTGTCCTAATAGCAGCTTTGTGTTGAGTAATTAGAGGACGTAAGTGATTTTGGGTAGTAGAGCCCCAAGCACAAATACCATAGTTGAGATATGGATAGATAAGGGAGTAATAGAGAGTCACCAGGGCAGGGCGTGGTACATAATATCTGATCTTAGAAAGAATGCCCACAGTTTTTGAAACTTTTTTTGATATGTTTAGAATGTGTCCCTGGAAATTCAGCTTGTGGTCAATGAGAATGCCAAGGAATTTGCCATCTAATTTGTTACAAATTTGGGTATTGTTTATTTTGAGATTTATTTGATTAGAGGATTTATTGCCAAACAGAATATAAAAGGTTTTGTCAATGTTAAGGGTGAGTTTGTTGGCAGTTAGCCACAGATGGACTTTATTTAGCTCAGTATTTACTGTGGCATTTAGAGCAAGGGGATCAGGACTGGAGTAAATGAAGGTTGTGTCGTCAGCAAATAGAATTGGTTTGAGGTGTTGGGAGGCATTTGGAAGGTCATTAATGTAGATGAGAAAGAGGAGAGGGCCAAGGTTGCTGCCCTGGGGAACACCAATGTTGATGGGTAGGGTGGGAGAAATTGTATTATTCACAGAAACATATTGGAGCCTGTCAGTAAGGTAGGATTTGAGGTATTGTAGGGAGTGTCCTCTGACTCCATAATGATGTAATTTAAGAAGCAGGTTTTGGTGGTTGACAGTGTCAAAAGCTTTACGCAGGTCCACAAACAACCCAACAGAGAACTCATTTTTATCAAGAGTTGTATGAATCGAGTTAAGCATACTAATAAGTGTATCGTTAGTGCTTTTTGTCAACTACCATTCAAACTGTCATTGCAATCAATCTTATATTGTTTCTGCTGTATTGTGCCTACCTATTTTTTGTCAACTACCATTCAAGCTGTCATTGCAATCAATCTTTGCTACCTGTGTGCTTTAATATACTGTACCTACAATTTTCTCTCATCTTCTTTCTTTTTCATTTCATGTAATCTGTTATCTTTTTTTTGTCTATAAATTTTGCAAGTATTTACCTCGTTAAAATTTTCTTAGATTAAGGACCTGCCCGAAACGCTGCGCGTACTAGTGGCTTTACAAGACTATAATTACCATATTTGTATCCTCACATTCCTTATGTACATTCTTGTATATGAATAAATAAATAAATAAATAAATAAATAAATACTGCCCACAGGATGGGTATGGGGTCCACTACCACCCACAGGATGGGTATACATAAGAACATAAGAACAAAGGCAACTGGAGAAGGCCTATTGGCCCATACGAGGCAGCTCCTATTTATAACCACCCAATCCCACTCATATACATGTCCAACCCGCGCTTGAAACAATCGAGGGACCCCACCTCCAGCACGTTATGCGGTAATTGGTTCCACAAATCAACAGCCCTGATACTGAACCAGTATTTACCCAAGTCTTTCCTAAATATAAACTTATCCAATTTATACCCATTGTTTCGTGTTCTGTCTTGTGTTGATACTTTTAATACCCTGAAGTGACTCGAACCCATACTCCCAGAAGCAACGCAACTGGTATGTACAAGACGCCTTAATCCACTTGACCATCACGACCGGACATAATGAGGTGATAGCCGAGGCTATTTGAACCACCCCACCGCCGGCACTCGGATAGTAATCTTGGGCATAGCATTTTACCAAATCCCATAGCATTTTTGCCCAAGATTACTATCCGAGTGCCGGCGGTGGGGTGGTTCAAATAGCCTCGGCTATCACCTCATTATGTCCGGTCGTGATGGTCAAGTGGATTAAGGCGTCTTGTACATACCAGTTGCGTTGCTTCTGGGAGTATGGGTTTGAGTCACTTCTGGGGTGTGAGTTTTCAGTTGCATATTGTCCTGGGGACCATTCAGGCTTGTTCGCTTTTAATACCCTATTAATATCCCCTTTGTTATGTCCATTCACCCACTTGTAAACCTCTATCATGTCACCCCTAACTCTTCGCCTTTCCAGTGAATGCAACTTAAGCTTTGTTAATCTTTCTTCATATGAAAGATTTCTAATTTGGGGAATTAACTTAGTCATCCTACGTTGGACACATTCAAGTGAACTTATATCCATTCTATAATATGGCGACCAAAACTGAACTGCATAATCTAAATGGGGCCTAACTAGAGCAAGGTATAGCTTGAGAACCACACCAGGTGTCTTGTTACTAACACTGCGATTAATAAATCCAAGTGTCCGATTTGCTTTATTACGAACATATATGCATTGATCCTTTTGTTTTAAATTCTTACTAATCATAACTCCCAGATCCCTTTCGCAATCCGACTTCGCAATCTCAACACCATCTAGCTCGTATCTTGTAACTCTATCATCATTACCTAGCCTCAGAACTTTACATTTATCAGCATTAAACTGCATTTGCCAATCCTTTGACCATTTCAAAACCCTATCTAGATCAACTTGAAGTGATAGTGAGTCCTCCTCTGAATTAATTTCCCTACCGATTTTCGTATCATCGGCAAATTTGCAAATGTTGCTACTCAAACCTGAATCTAAATCATTTATATATATTATAAACAACAGAGGTCCCAGGACAGTGCCCTGAGGTACTCCACTAACAACATTATCCCACTCTGACTTAACCCCATTTATACTAACTCTCTGTTTCCTTTGGAATAGCCATGCCCTAATCCAAGTTAATATAGCACCCCCAATACCATGAGCTTCTATTTTTTTAATTAGTCTTTCATGTGAAAGACAGGGGTCTTAGGTGAAAGACAGGGGTCTTAAGAAGACCTTGGCAAAACCGACAACTAATAGCTTACACCTCAGGACTTTTAATGCATTTGACGTATTAGAGGATGTTATAAATAATAGTGTGTGGGTTTGCTATGGGGAAACTGGTACTATTAAGGGGAAAGGGTAGTTAGAAGACAGAGTATCAAATATGGGAGAGCTAAAAGGCCCGGCCCCCAAAATAAACTATCCACAGTAGTAATAACTTGCTACTAGACCATATATGTTAGTCTAAGGGTTGATCAATGCGCTCCCACACATGAAGAAGGGATACTCTGTAATTCATGTACTTATTTATTAACCCCCTTAACAACCCCCCATATACACTCACACCAATAACAATAATAATAATAACTTTACCACACTATCTTACGTTAAAAGCCTTGGTCCACATAGGCAGGATACAAGGTTTACACTAATAACAAGCTAGGGTAAAGTACTACTGGATAAGCACTGAAGCTGGATGCAGCTTAGGGTAGTGAAACCACGTGGGACCCTAATACAAAACACAACACTTAGGGGTACCCAAAACACTGGCAAATACTATCCCCAGGTCTCACCAATATTACTACCAGAATAGGTACACTTAGAAATCATACAATACTTAACTTAATGGTACAGGAACTTAACCCCTGCACTGCTCACCCATTTTCGGCAAAAATGTCTTGGTGCAATTCTCAAGGATATATTTTTGTTATTTTTATAATTGTTCAGGTAAAGTTAATGTCAAAATGTTTCCAAAGTCAACTATTTCCATTTCAAAACACAAAGAGTAATGAAAACATTTAAAAATATTAAAATATAGCCTAATTAAAAAACAAAAAGCACAAATCTCAGAGCGCCTAAAGGCGCTTTGCGCAGTGCAGTGGTTAAGGTAAGGGAAATAAGTAAGAGGAGAAGGGAGGAGATGAGGGGGTGCAGCCACAGAGTAGGTCTCGTCCGCACGAACGCCAGCCAGAGAAGAACCTCCTAGCGACCAGCTAGGCCTCCCATGTCGTGGTGTCGGAAGGAGCCTAATTGATCGTGCAGCTAAACACATTAAAGATCTTCCCCTATGCAACGTATTGTTACTTTACAAATGATTAGAAAGTATTAGTAAGCAAAGTTGGTGCCTATGTTATTATTTAATAATCAACCCCAGCTCAGTCTTTAAATGCTCTTTGAGAAACAATAATAGTCTTACGTCTGGCAGGGAAGATACAAACAATTGCCGCTCGAGATGCACTCAACTGTACTACCAGAAAGTTTAATAGCTCAATTTTGACCTCTGGTTTCCACTGGAGAACCCAGGGTCGTAACACTCCTCCCCCCTTCAGAGAAAAAAAAATGTGACTACTAGAATAGTAGTCATATTTTTTTGTAAGAGTATACAGAGAATAAAAAGAAAAAACATATGACAAAAACAAAAAATCAATCAAAAACAATTTCTCTGCAAAAAAATACAAAGGAGTTTTCTGAAAGAAAAAAAAAACATACACAAAAAAAAATAAAAAAACAGGGAAGTAAATAAATTGGACACGGAATATTTAATGTCACAGGAGAACCTAAAAAAAAAATTAACTAAAGCATGACAGTTGGTAACTGGCTTTCTGTGGCTCAGATGAATGTTATTCAGGCAACCGGGACAGAGCGTCGGCTATCACGTTGAGTCTGCCCGGTAGGTGGGTAATGGAAAGATTGAAGTCCTGTAGGTACAACGCCCACCTGAGGATGCGTTTATTCTTACCCTTCATCTGAGTCAGGAAGACTAGTGGGTTATGGTCCGTGTACACTTCCACTATATTACCTGTGAGATAAACTTCGAACTTTTTACATGTTAACACTAGCGCCAACGCCTCTTTTTCTACCACTGAATAATTGCGTTGCGCCTTGTCGAATTTCACAGAGTAATAATATACTGGGTGTTCCACCTGATCATCCCCAGTTTGCAACAACACTGCATCAGCACCCGAGTCAGACGCGTCAACATGAATTTTAAACGGTCGGTCGAACCTTGGACTAGCAAGCACTGGGGCGGAAGCTAAGATCAATTTCAAATTTTTAAATGCCTCTGCACAGTCTGATGACCACTTAAATTTAACGGCTTTCCGCAACAAGTCTGTGAGAGGAGTGGCAACACTGGAAAAGTTCTGACAAAAACGTCGATAGTGCGCACACATACCGATAAATCTTTGAACGTCCTTTTTAGACTTTAGTACTGGATACTCCAGAATGGCACTGATTTTATCTTGCCGAGGTAACACTTTTCCTTGGCCCACTTCATAACCGAGGTACGTCACTGTGCCTTGGCCAAAATGACACTTTTTAGCATTTAAGGTAAGATTTGCCCTTTTCAAGATGGCAAACAACTGGCGTAACCTAGCTATGTGGTCAGCCCAATTACTGTCAAACAGCACGATATCATCTAAATACGCCCGACAATTTGGCACCTTAGCGAGCAGAGAGTTCATGAGTCTCTGGAACGTGGCAGGAGCATTACGCAAGCCGAACGGTAACACTTGATACTCAAAAACACCCTCGGGTGTCACAAACGCAGTTAGTCGTTTAGCACGTTCAGTGAGGGGGATTTGATAATACCCCTTCGAGAGGTCAAATTTCGAGACGTACTTGGCATTTCCCAGCTCGTCGATGCAGTCCTCGAGGAGGGGCAGCGGATAGGCGTCCACAATGGTCACCTTGTTGAGCTGCCGATAGTCGGTGCATAATCGCCAGGAGCCGTCTGGTTTGGGGACCAAAAAGCAGGACGAGCACCATGAGCCCTGGCTCGGCCGGATGAGGCCGTGCTGGAGCAAGAAGTCGACCTCCTTCCGTACGATGGCCTTCTTTTCTGGACTCATCCGATAGGGTTGAAGGCGAATGGGAGTGTAGTCCGTCAACTCGACATCATGGCAAAGGGCATCAGTCTGGGTCGGGACCTCCCCGAACAGACTGGAAAATTCATCAACCAACGACTGCACCTCTTCACGTTGGGCCATCTGCAAATGGGACAGTCTCTCCTCCACAGCATTCACAGAACTAGAATTATTGAAAATGAGATTAGTTGGGTCCCCAGAACAATCATCCCCTCTCTCACTGGAAATGGAAACATTGGTTAGTGCAATGGGCCTGGGGCCCTGGAACTTCTTCAGTCGATTTACATGTATGAGCATTACCTGGTTACGTTTGTCAGAGTGCCTCACTTTGTACGTGAGGTCCCCAGTCTTTTCTGTCACAATGTAGGGGCCTTCGTACTTGTGGGACATAGTGTTCCCTAGTCGAGGCTTTAATACCAGGACAGGGTTGCCAGGCTGAAATACCCGTAACTTAGATTTAGCATCGTTACGTTCTTTCATCTTTTCTTGGGCCTTGCCAAGATACTTTAATGCAGCCGCCTTGCAGTCCTTGAGTCTCTGGTGGTGTTGCACAAAGAAAGCCGAACCTTCGGTTAACGTTACGTTCCCTAACAGATTCTCCTGTAACATTTGCAAGGGTCAACGAACTTTATGGCCAAAGACTAACTCAAAAGGAGAACAACCCAGTGAACTTTGTAAACCCTTTCTAGCCGCAAACAAAACATATGGCAAATTCTCATCCCAGAAGGTGTGGGAACTCTCGCATGATGTCTTCAACATCTGCTTCAGAGTTAGATGGAAACGTTCAATTACCCCCTGACTCTGTGGATGGTATGGGCTGGAAACCTTATGAGTTATTCCATGTTCCTTACAAAATTGCTCAAAAATATCAGACTTAAAATTAGTACCATTGTCAGTTTGTACGACCCGTGGCAGTCCAAAAGTGGAAAAAAATTGCAACATACGAGCAACAACAGTTTTTGCTCGGATGTTCCTTACAGCAAAAGCCTCTGAGTAACGAGTAGTGATACACATCATTGTGATTAGGTAAATATTACCAGACTTAGTTCTAGGTAATGGTCCAACACAGTCCATTACCACATGAGAAAATGGTTCCTCTGGCACGACAATAGGCCTTAGAGGGGCTTTAGGTGGAGTCTGGTTTGGTTTCCCAACCAGTTGACAAACAATACATGCATTACAAAATTTTGCCACATCGCTTTTCAGCTTGGGCCAGAAAAAAAAATTTAAAATTTTGTGATACGTAATATTTATACCTTGATGTCCCCCCATAGGATCATCATGAGCAGCTGCCAAAACTCTCTCTCTATAGCAGGTCGGCAACATAACCTGGTGGACTACCTCCCACTCATTTGACAAGGGAGCACTCTGTGGTCTCCATTTTCTCATCAAAATCCGATCATTGTAGTAGTACCCAGTTGCTGCGTCTACAATTTCCTCCATAGAGACGGCTGTCTCATGACAATCTGCAAGAGTGGGGTCAGCTTTCTGTAACTCACTCAAGGAGGCATCTAGGCCTTGGTCAGATGCCATTGGCCGAGGCTCAACAGTGTTCTCCTCCACCTCCCCACTACTCTCGGTAGATGGCGGTGGCAGGCTCTCCACAATGTCCTCGGCCACGTCATCGAGTCGGGCCATGAATGTGTCCGCGAGGTCCACTTGGTTCTCACCACTCGGAAAGCTCCTCGTGACCTCAGGATTTACCACCTTGGCAAGCACAGGGCTGCCCTTACATTTAAGTTCCATAGACCTGGTCACCGCACACGCAGGGTACACAACATTATCCTCTGCGGCGGGTGGATCCAGGCAAACCTTAGGGGTAGGCAACATAATAGGCAGTCTGGAGTCCCCTACCTTATCCCCTGCTAAATCATTACCAACTATTACATCAACATTAGGGAAAGGTAGGTATGAAGTGACTCCGACTGTACAAACACCCTTGTGGAAATCAGATTCCAGGGTAACCTTATGGAGGGGTACTGCTCGAGTATCACTAGTGACACCCTCGACCATTACCACCTCTCCAGTGTCAAGAGTGTTGGCACCTTGCAACGCACTCTCTAAAATTAAAGTCTGGATGGCACCGGTGTCTCGGAAGATCACCACGTCCTTCCAGGAAGAACCCTCAGACAAAAGTAGTCTCCCTTTCGATAAGAATGGGGTAAGCAAGTCCAACCACTGTGGGTTGGAGGTCTTACTCCCTAACCCTTCTGAAGGCCTCAAGCCCTGTGTCACAACTAGAGCATTGGGTCTTTTTTCCGGGTACAGTTGCCAACAACGGCTAATATTGTGGTTTGAACGATTACAGTGACCACAAAAACTTCGGGGAGAAGAGACATTACTAACAGAATTACCCTTCGGTTCACCCTTAGGTGCCGTGGGGCTAGACACTTTAACAGGGTTAGTTATGTCTGAAACAGAAGGTGCATTAGGTAAAGGGTTAGAATGAGCTGGTCTGGACTGGCTGTGGGTATAAGTTTTGCTACTCTGTGGGGTATAATTATTTTTATTGGGCCTTTTGCCCGCCAATTGGTAGTTTTCTGCCAACTTTGCCAAATCCCCTATTTTAGAATTTACCTCTACCCTTCCTCTAATGTACTGTGAAACATTCTCTGGCATAATATCTATAAAATGCTCCATTAAAACTAAGTTCCTGAGAGCCTCGTATGTTTCGGCTTTCGCCGAGCGAATCCATCTATCAAACAATCGAATTTGATCATTAACAAATTCAGTGAGCGGTTGGTTGTGAGCTGGCCTAAGGTTGCGATAAACTTGGCGGTGAGCTTCAGGAGTAATTTCATATGCCCGCAAAATACATTTCCTGACTTTATCATATTCATAACACTCGTCGTCAGGCATGTTTATAAAAATATCTTGTGCTTTACCCCTAAGTCTTCCCTGTAGGATTTTCACCCACTCTTCCTTTGGCCAGTTCATGGACATGGCCAATCTCTGAAAATGGTTGAAAAACCTTTCAGGGTCTGACTCGGAAAATTCAGGCAAATTATGCTTTTTCTCATAATGCCTGGGGTTTGAATCCCCGGCAGGTGGAGGTCCAGTGGCATTCGCTCTAATTCTAGCCTCCTCGGTTTTGAGTCTTTGCTCCTCTAATTTTATTTTTGCTAACTCTAAAGCTAATTCTCTATCCCTATGAGTTGCACTTTCTGCTTGGCTAGGCTGGCATAAAGGTGTATCACTTGCCAATAGTTCTTCATCAATACAATGTTGTAATATTTCATTCACCAAAGTCCACTTTTTATCCGCGTCATTTAATTCTAGGCCAAATTCCTTGCCTAACAATACTAAATTAGACTTTTTAAGTTTCTTTATCTCTACCACTGAAGGCTCCATTACCAGTCTCTGCATTTCAGATGACATCACTAATAATTTTAGCTCCCAGCCAAAGAAAAAATTAAAAAATAAAAATTGGAAAAAAAAAAAAAAATTTGCACGGCCCCTAACACAAGGCCACACTAACCTTAATCGTGAAGGGATCCAGCTGGGTGTCCAGTCAGTGCAAGAATGTCCTTTGCTAGATGAGCTGGACCCTAGGCTAGCACACAACCGTTCTGCGGAAACAAAAAATTTTAGTTTTGGCACTCAAGAATCTAATTTTTTACACTTATAATGTTCCTCCCGGACTGGCCAACCACTTGTTATAAATAATAGTGTGTGGGTTTGCTATGGGGAAACTGGTACTATTAAGGGGTAAGGGTAGTTAGAAGACAGAGTATCAAATATGGGAGAGCTAAAAGGCCCGGCCCCCAAAATAAACTATCCACAGTAGTAATAACTTGCTACTAGACCATATATGTTAGTCTAAGGGTTGATCAATGCGCTCCCACACAGGAAGAAGGGATACTCTGTAATTCATGTACTTATTTATTAACCCCTTAACAACCCCCCATATACACTCACACCAATAACAATAATAATAATAACTTTACCACACTATCTTACGTTAAAAGCCTTGGTCCACATAGGCAGGATACAAGGTTTACACTAATAACAAGCTAGGGTAAAGTACTACTGGATAAGCACTGAAGCTGGATGCAGCTTAGGGTAGTGAAACCACGTGGGACCCTAATACAAAACACAACACTTAGGGGTACCCAAAACACTGGCAAATACTATCCCCAGGTCTCACCAATAATACTACCAGAGTAGGTACACTTAGAAATCATACAATACTTAACTTAATGGTACAGGAACTTAAGGTAAGGGAAATAAGTAAGAGGAGAAGGGAGGAGATGAGGGGGTGCAGCCACAGAGTAGGTCTCGTCCGCACGAACGCCAGCCAGAGAAGAACCTCCTAGCGACCAGCTAGGCCTCCCATGTCGTGATGCCGGAAGGAGCCTAATTGATCGTGCAGCTAAACACATTAAAGATCTTCCCCTATGCAACGTATTGTTACTTTACAAATGATTAGAAAGTATTAGTAAGCAAAGTTGGTGCCTATGTTATTATTTAATAATCAACCCCCAGCTCAGTCTTTAAATGTCTTACGTCTGGCAGGGAAGATACAAACAATTGCCGCTCGAGATGCACTCAACTGTACTACCAGAAAGTTTAATAGCTCAATTTTGACCTCTGGTTTCCACTGGAGAACCCAGGGTCGTAACAGAGGACGAGTGCTGTGTTGAACCTGTTGTTCAACGAGGTGGCAAAGACAAAGTAACGAGGAGCATTAAAGCGCAGGTCCCTCAAACTGCTCGAAAGGAAAAGGGAGAATCGAAGCAAATTTTGGTTGTGGGAGATTCCCAGGTGAGGTATTTAGACAGTACGTTTTGTGCCAGAGATAGGGGGAACAGATTAAGGGTTTGCTACCCGGGAGCTGGAATTGGTGATATTGTTGGAAACATGAATGATATTATGACAGGAAATGGGATCAAACCCATTATTTGTATTAGTGTAGGGGGTAATGATGTTGGACGAATTAGGAGTGAGGAACTAATACAGAGATTCAGGACAGCCATTGAATTAGTTAGGAGCAAGGGAGGAATCCCGATCATATGTGGCATTCTTCCAAGAAAAGGAGTGGGAAATGAATGATGTCAAGGGCACTTGGTGTCAATTGCCGGCTGGAAAGATATTGCAAATCAAATGCAATATCTTTCATAGACAACTGGGAACACTTCTATGGAAGAAATGAAATGTATGCTCGTGATGGGGTGCATCTATCGAGAGCTGGGGTTGTTGCTGTTGCGAACTCGTTGGAAGAAGTGGATACAGGTGTTTGTTTGGATTTAAACTGTTAGTAGATAGAGGTATGGGAATTAATTTGGAGGAAGGAGATAATAAAAGTATTTGTTTGTGGGAGAAAGGAATTGGCAAAATGATCAGCGAAAGAGAAGGGCCTCAAAATAACAATTCACTTAGGGTATATTACACTAACAGTTGAAGTCTAAGAAATAAAATTAACGAATTAAATGCTCTTGTCTGCACAGAAAAAATAGATATTATTGCACTTACCGAAACGTGGATGAATGTAGAAAATAGAGAACTAATAACTGAATATCAAATAAATGGATTTAAACTATTTCACACAGATAGATATATTAGACGAGGAGGGGGAGTAGCCATATATGTTAGGGACAATTTGAAATGTAGTCTCAAAGAGGGAATCAAAACTGAGCCACACTCAGAAACTATTTGGATAGAATTATACGAAAAAGCAAATAATATTATAATAGGAGTTATATATAGGCCACCAAATTTAGACAGAATGGAAGCAAAGCATCTATGGGATGAAATATCTAGGGCATCTAGATCTAACAGTATTTACGTCATGGGTGACTTTAATTTTAGTGGAATAAACTGGTTGAACAAAACAGGGAATAGTGAAGCAGAAGATTTTCTAGAATTAATTGACGATTGCTTTCTTACACAACACATTAAGGAACCAACACGGGAAAATAATATTTTAGATTTAGTGTTAACTAATAGGGAAACACAAATTAATGACATCGAAATAGGGAATGAGCTAGGGAACAGTGATCACAAAGAAATCAGATTTAGCATAGAATGGAATAGACCTGTAGGAGAAAATTCTGTTAAAGTGCCAGATTTTCGAAAAGCTGATTTTAATAGCCTAAGAAATTTTTTGGGTCAAATTGATTGGAAAGTCTTGGGTATGGGGTGGGGGCCGGTCTTGGAGCGAGACATGAACCCAGCGATAGGTGACGTAAATGGGGATTTCGATGTGAATTCAATATATAACTTATTTAAGAATATTCTAAACAAAGCACAGGAACGTAGTATACCATACAAATTGAATAGATTAAATACTAATGACCCAAAGTAGATAACAAAGAATTTGAAGAACCTTATAGGTAAAAAGAGAGCTTGGTACAAAAGGATTAAAAATGGGGAGGTCACTTTAGAACAGGAATTCGTACAACTGGTTAGAAATGTTAAAAAAGAGATAAGGAAAGCAAAAAGAAACTATGAAGTTCGCATAGCAGGGCAAGCAAAGACAAATCCTAAAGGGTTTTTTCAGTTATATCGTACTAAGACTAGGGAAAGGATAGGTCCATTAAAAACTGAGACAGGTCAAATAACAGATAGTGATGAAGAGATGAGTAGTATTTTTAATAAATATTTTGTATCTGTATTTACTAATGAGGAACTTAACAATATGCCTTCAGCCGAACAAGTCTATGTGGGTGGGGACGAGGACAGGTTGACGAGTTTAACAGTTACCAGGGAGCATGTTCTTAAACAAATAGTAAAACTCAAACCAAACAAATCCCCAGGGCCGGATGAAGTGTTTGCCAGGGTGCTTAAAGAATGCAAAGAGGAGCTTTGTGACCCACTGTCAACTATATTTAATAAATCAATAGAGTCAGGCAGAGTGCCAGAGTTTTGGAAAGTTGCTAATGTGATGCCAGTTTTTAAGAAGGGAGATAGATCACTTGCGTCTAACTATCGACCAATTAGCCTAACGTCTATTGTGGGAAAGTTACTCGAATCTATAATAGCAAATAAAATTCGTCTTCATCTTGAAAAACATAAATTAATAATTGAGTCACAACATGGTTTTATAAATGGCCGTTCATGTTTAACAAATTTGTTATCTTTTTATTCTGGCATAGTTGAGGCAGTTGATAGTGGTAAGGATTGTGATGTTGTGTACCTTGACTTTAGCAAAGCTTTTGATACAGTGCCACATGAAAGACTGATTAAAAAGATAGAGGCTCATGGTATTGGGGGTGCTATATTAAACTGGATTAGGGCATGGCTATACCAAAGGAAACAGAGAGTTAGTATAAATGGAGTCAAGTCAGAGTGGGAAAATGTTATAAGTGGAGTGCCTCAAGGCTCTGTCCTGGGCCCTCTGTTGTTTATAATTTTTTTTTTTTTTTTTTTTTTTTTTTTTTTTGAGATATATACAAGAGTTGTTACATTCTTGTACAATGTAATATATATTCTTGTACAATGTAATATATATAAATGATTTAGATTCAGGTTTGAGTAGCAACATTTGCAAATTTGCCGATGATACGAAAATCGGTAGGGAAATTAATTCGGAGGACGACTCACTATCACTTCAAGTTGATCTAGATAGGGTTTTGAAATGGTCAAAGGATTGGCAGATGCAGTTTAATGCTGATAAATGTAAATTTCTGAGGTTAGGTAATGATGATAGAGTTACAAGATACGAGCTAGATGGTGTTGAGATTGCGAAAGGGATCTGGGAGTTATGATTAGTAAGAATTTAAAACAAAAGGATCAATGCATAAATGTTCGTAATAAGGCAAATCGGACACTTGGATTTATTAATCGCAGCGTTAGTAACAAGACACCTGGTGTGGTTCTCAAACTATATCTTGCTCTAGTTAGGCCCCATTTAGATTTTGCAGTTCAGTTTTGGTCGCCATATTATAGAATGGATATAAATTCACTTGAACGTGTCCAGCATAGGATGACTAAGTTAATTCCCCAAATTAGAAATGTTTCATATGAAGAAAGATTAACAAAGCTTAAGTTGCATTCACTGGAAAGGCGAAGAGTTAGGGGTGACATGATAGAGGTTTACAAGTGGGTGAATGGACATAACAAAGGGGATATTAATAGGGTATTAAAAGTATCAACACAATACAGAACACGAAACAATGGGTATAAATTGGATAAGTTTAGATTTAGGAAAGACTTGGGTAAATACTGGTTCAGTAACAGGGTTGTTGATTTGTGGAACCAATTGCCGCGTAACATTGTGGAGGTGGGGTCCCTCGATTGTTTCAAGCATGGGTTGGACATGTATATGAGTGGGATTGGGTGGTTATAAATAGGAGCTGCCTCGTATTGGCCTATAGGCCTTCTGCAGTTGCCTTTGTTCTTATGTTCTTATGTTCTTATGTGGCACTGTATCAAAAGCTTTGCTAAAGTCAAGGTACACAACATCACAATCCTTACCACTATCAACTGCCTCAACTATGCTAGAATAAAACGATAACAAATTTGTTAAACATGAACGGCCATTTATAAAATCATGTTGCGACTCAATTATTAATTTATGTTTTTCAAGATGAAGACGAATTTTATTTGCTATTATAGATTCGAGTAACTTTCCCATAATAGACGTTAGGCTAATTGGTCGATAGTTAGATGCAAGTGATCTATCTCCTTTCTTAAAAACTGGTATCACATTAGCAACTTTCCAAAACTCTGGCACTCTGCCTGACTCTATTGATTTATTAAATATGGTTGACAGTGGGTCACAAAGTATGGGGTCCAATACCACCCACAGGATGTTTTTTTTTTTAATCAAATCAGATCAAATCAAATCAAATGTTTATTTAGGTAAGGTACATACATACAAGAGATTTTACAAGAGTGATGGATTTATAGATAGGGCTAGTACATACAATGCCTAAAGCCACTATTACGCAAAGCGTTTCGGGCATGAAAAACTTAAATGACTAAAGCTTAATACTAATTGAGCATAAAGAGTAAAATGAAAACATGGAATCAAAACATAGCTGAAAAAGCAGCACAAATACAATTCTGTCGACCAACAGCGCTCTTTAAAAAAAAAAAAAAAACAGACATTGGTTGACAATAGAGGGGTAAGGTAGGTTACAGGGAATTTATTAGGTATAGATTCGTTTTTATCTTAAACTGGTTGAGAGAGGTACAGTCTTTAACATGGTTGGAAAGGTCATTCCACAATCTGGGTCCCTTGATTTGTAGAGTATTTCTAGTTTGATTAAGTCGTACTCTAGGAATATCAAAACTGTATTTATTTCTGGTGTGGTGCTCATGGGTTCTGTTACAACCTTCTATGAAGCTTTTGAGGTCAGGATTGGCATTACAGTTCAGCGTTTTATATATGTATAATACACATGAGAGAATGTGCAGTGACTTAATATCTAACATATTCAGAGATTTGAGTAGGGTTACCGAGTGATATCTGGGGCCAGAGTTAAATATTGTCCTAATAGCAGCTTTGTGTTGAGTAATTAGAGGACGTAAATGATTTTGGGTAGTAGAACCCCAAGCACAAATACCATAGTTGAGATATGGATAGATGAGGGAGTAATAGAGCGTCACCAGGGCAGGGCGGGGTACATAATATCTGATCTTAGAAAGAATGCCAACAGTTTTTGAAACTTTTTTTGATATATTTAGAATGTGTCTCTGGAAATTCAGCTTGTGGTCAATGAGAATGCCAAGGAATATGCCATCTAATTTGTTTCAAATTTGGGTATTGTTTATTTTGAGATTTATTTGATTAGAGGATTTATTGCCAAACAGAATATAGAAAGTTTTGTCAATGTTAAGGGTGAGTTTGTTGGCAGTTAGCCAAAGATGGACTTTATATAGCTCAGTATTTACTGTGGCATTTAGAGCAAGGGGTTCAGGACTGGAGTAAATGAAGGTTGTGTCGTCAGCAAATAGAATTGGTTTGAGGTGTTGGGAGGCATTTGGAAGGTCATTAATGTAGATGAGAAAGAGGAGAGGGCCAAGTATGCTGCCCTGAGGAACACTAATCTTGATGGGTAGGGTGGGAGAAATTGAATTATTCACAGAAACATACTGGAGCCTGTCAGTAAGGTAGGATTTGAGGTATTGCAGGGAGTGTCCTCTGACTCCATAATGATGTAATTTAAGAAGAAGGTTTTGGTGGTTGACAGTGTCAAAAGTATGAGATTTTTTTCTACGCCTACCTCCCTTAGGAGGTCGACTACAAGTTTAAAGGCTGCTCACGGCAGTTAAGCATGAGTCCAATAGAAAAAGGAAAAGCGGGAGCAAACTGCCAGGCCTCCAACACCAAGGGTGAAAACCTGTCCACAATAGGTCGCTGGCTCCTCCTAGTTAAACAGGACATTAAAACTAATAAAGGGTAACCGACGGGTTCTCACAATCAAATATTTATATTTGATGTGGCGCTATGAATTGGAATTCGAATTCCCAAGAACAGCCGCCTTATCAAGATCACATCAACATTTAATCGTAATATGCAGAAATATGGTGGAATAATATGGTTGAAGGGTTGACAACAAAGACCGTTTTCTATAACATAACAATTTATTAATAACAAGAGACTAACTACTACATTACCGAGTTTACGTTACGTTAATGTCCATCCAGTGGCACGATAACAAACAGCTAAATAGCAACCCTTGCTGTGAGGCTGCATACTGAACTAACCTGAACACAGGTGTGCCCACTGATGACGCAATATTGCAAATCAAAGAAAAATATCACAGACTAAGTTACACCACAGCGAATGGTTACGTTATTGTCCATGAAGTGGCATTTGCAACACAGTTATTCAACAGCCGCTCAAGAAGTCACAGCAGGCTCCATCTTGCTGACACTTCGGGCTGACAACATGAACTAACTGAACAAATGAAGGATATCCACTGAAGACACAAGCATGCAATCAATAGTGTCTCGGTTTCCCTGACAGCGACTATAATCACAAGCTTAGGGGTCCTCCTGCCCCCCAGGAGAGACCCACGTAACTAGGAGGGTAGTCCAACAGTGACCCCCCCCCCCTATCACAACCCAGTGTGAACACTCTTTGCATCTCCCTACAAGGAGTTGCACTGTAAATAGTAAACAAAGACAGGCAAGGCGGGATTCTGGGACACAGCTCCACAAATCCCTAGATTACTCTACTCTCGTCACCAGACGACAACCAAAAGAAATTGCCTTAAGTGATTAATTACGTTAATTGTGGGAACCGACCTGTGAGATTTATATTTATTTAATTTATATGAATTTATATTTACGTTAATTTATATACTTCGATAGCAATTTGTATAATGATAAGTGGACTGTATTTCTGCAATAATCTCACAAATCGATCCTCTACACATTAGGGGGGGTTTATATTAATTTATATATATATATATATATATATATATATATATATATATATATATATATATATATATATATATATATATATATATATATATATATATATATATGCGAACAAGCCTGAATGGTCCCCAGGACATATGCAACTGAAAACTCACACCCCAGAAGTGACTCGAACCCATACTCCCAGAAGCAACGCATCTGGTATGTACAAGACGCCTTAATCCACTTGACCATCACGACCGGACAAAATGAGGTGATAGCCGAGGCTATATGAACCACCCCACCGCCGGCACTCGGATAGTTATCTTGGGCATAGCATTTTACCAAATCACCTCATTCTTTGGGGCACACGTGAGGAACACAAATGCGAACAAGCCTGAATGGTCCCCAGGACATATGCAACTGAAAACTCACACCCCAGAAGTGACTCGAACCCATACTCCCAGAAGCAACGCATCTGGTATGTACAAGACGCCTTAATCCACTTGACCATCACGACCGGACAAAATGAGGTGATAGCCGAGGCTATATGAACCACCCCACCGCCGGCACTCGGATAGTTATCTTGGGCATAGCATTTTACCAAATCACCTCATTCTTTGGGGCACACGTGAGGAACACAAATGCGAACAAGCCTGAATGGTCCCCAGGACATATGCAACTGAAAACTCACACCCCAGAAGTGACTCGAACCCATACTCCCAGAAGCAACGCATCTGGTATGTACAAGACGCCTTAATCCACTTGACCATCACGACCGGACAAAATGAGGTGATAGCCGAGGCTATATGAACCACCCCACCGCCGGCACTCGGATAGTTATCTTGGGCATAGCATTTTACCAAATCACCTCATTCTTTGGGGCACACGTGAGGAACACAAATGCGAACAAGCCTGAATGGTCCCCAGGACATATGCAACTGAAAACTCACACCCCAGAAGTGACTCGAACCCATACTCCCAGAAGCAACGCATCTGGTATGTACAAGACGCCTTAATCCACTTGACCATCACGACCGGACAAAATGAGGTGATAGCCGAGGCTATATGAACCACCCCACCGCCGGCACTCGGATAGTTATCTTGGGCATAGCATTTTACCAAATCACCTCATTCTTTGGGGCACACGTGAGGAACACAAATGCGAACAAGCCTGAATGGTCCCCAGGACATATGCAACTGAAAACTCACACCCCAGAAGTGACTCGAACCCATACTCCCAGAAGCAACGCATCTGGTATGTACAAGACGCCTTAATCCACTTGACCATCACGACCGGACAAAATGAGGTGATAGCCGAGGCTATATGAACCACCCCACCGCCGGCACTCGGATAGTTATCTTGGGCATAGCATTTTACCAAATCACCTCATTCTTTGGGGCACACGTGAGGAACACAAATGCGAACAAGCCTGAATGGTCCCCAGGACATATGCAACTGAAAACTCACACCCCAGAAGTGACTCGAACCCATACTCCCAGAAGCAACGCATCTGGTATGTACAAGACGCCTTAATCCACTTGACCATCACGACCGGACAAAATGAGGTGATAGCCGAGGCTATATGAACCACCCCACCGCCGGCACTCGGATAGTTATCTTGGGCATAGCATTTTACCAAATCACCTCATTCTTTGGGGCACACGTGAGGAACACAAATGCGAACAAGCCTGAATGGTCCCCAGGACATATGCAACTGAAAACTCACACCCCAGAAGTGACTCGAACCCATACTCCCAGAAGCAACGCATCTGGTATGTACAAGACGCCTTAATCCACTTGACCATCACGACCGGACAAAATGAGGTGATAGCCGAGGCTATATGAACCACCCCACCGCCGGCACTCGGATAGTTATCTTGGGCATAGCATTTTACCAAATCACCTCATTCTTTGGGGCACACGTGAGGAACACAAATGCGAACAAGCCTGAATGGTCCCCAGGACATATGCAACTGAAAACTCACACCCCAGAAGTGACTCGAACCCATACTCCCAGAAGCAACGCATCTGGTATGTACAAGACGCCTTAATCCACTTGACCATCACGACCGGACAAAATGAGGTGATAGCCGAGGCTATATGAACCACCCCACCGCCGGCACTCGGATAGTTATCTTGGGCATAGCATTTTACCAAATCACCTCATTCTTTGGGGCACACGTGAGGAACACAAATGCGAACAAGCCTGAATGGTCCCCAGGACATATGCAACTGAAAACTCACACCCCAGAAGTGACTCGAACCCATACTCCCAGAAGCAACGCATCTGGTATGTACAAGACGCCTTAATCCACTTGACCATCACGACCGGACAAAATGAGGTGATAGCCGAGGCTATATGAACCACCCCACCGCCGGCACTCGGATAGTTATCTTGGGCATAGCATTTTACCAAATCACCTCATTCTTTGGGGCACACGTGAGGAACACAAATGCGAACAAGCCTGAATGGTCCCCAGGACATATGCAACTGAAAACTCACACCCCAGAAGTGACTCGAACCCATACTCCCAGAAGCAACGCATCTGGTATGTACAAGACGCCTTAATCCACTTGACCATCACGACCGGACAAAATGAGGTGATAGCCGAGGCTATATGAACCACCCCACCGCCGGCACTCGGATAGTTATCTTGGGCATAGCATTTTACCAAATCACCTCATTCTTTGGGGCACACGTGAGGAACACAAATGCGAACAAGCCTGAATGGTCCCCAGGACATATGCAACTGAAAACTCACACCCCAGAAGTGACTCGAACCCATACTCCCAGAAGCAACGCATCTGGTATGTACAAGACGCCTTAATCCACTTGACCATCACGACCGGACAAAATGAGGTGATAGCCGAGGCTATATGAACCACCCCACCGCCGGCACTCGGATAGTTATCTTGGGCATAGCATTTTACCAAATCACCTCATTCTTTGGGGCACACGTGAGGAACACAAATGCGAACAAGCCTGAATGGTCCCCAGGACATATGCAACTGAAAACTCACACCCCAGAAGTGACTCGAACCCATACTCCCAGAAGCAACGCATCTGGTATGTACAAGACGCCTTAATCCACTTGACCATCACGACCGGACAAAATGAGGTGATAGCCGAGGCTATATGAACCACCCCACCGCCGGCACTCGGATAGTTATCTTGGGCATAGCATTTTACCAAATCACCTCATTCTTTGGGGCACACGTGAGGAACACAAATGCGAACAAGCCTGAATGGTCCCCAGGACATATGCAACTGAAAACTCACACCCCAGAAGTGACTCGAACCCATACTCCCAGAAGCAACGCATCTGGTATGTACAAGACGCCTTAATCCACTTGACCATCACGACCGGACAAAATGAGGTGATAGCCGAGGCTATATGAACCACCCCACCGCCGGCACTCGGATAGTTATCTTGGGCATAGCATTTTACCAAATCACCTCATTCTTTGGGGCACACGTGAGGAACACAAATGCGAACAAGCCTGAATGGTCCCCAGGACATATGCAACTGAAAACTCACACCCCAGAAGTGACTCGAACCCATACTCCCAGAAGCAACGCATCTGGTATGTACAAGACGCCTTAATCCACTTGACCATCACGACCGGACAAAATGAGGTGATAGCCGAGGCTATATGAACCACCCCACCGCCGGCACTCGGATAGTTATCTTGGGCATAGCATTTTACCAAATCACCTCATTCTTTGGGGCACACGTGAGGAACACAAATGCGAACAAGCCTGAATGGTCCCCAGGACATATGCAACTGAAAACTCACACCCCAGAAGTGACTCGAACCCATACTCCCAGAAGCAACGCATCTGGTATGTACAAGACGCCTTAATCCACTTGACCATCACGACCGGACAAAATGAGGTGATAGCCGAGGCTATATGAACCACCCCACCGCCGGCACTCGGATAGTTATCTTGGGCATAGCATTTTACCAAATCACCTCATTCTTTGGGGCACACGTGAGGAACACAAATGCGAACAAGCCTGAATGGTCCCCAGGACATATGCAACTGAAAACTCACACCCCAGAAGTGACTCGAACCCATACTCCCAGAAGCAACGCATCTGGTATTAAGGCGTCTTGTACATACCAGATGCGTTGCTTCTGGGAGTATGGGTTCGAGTCACTTCTGGGGTGTGAGTTTTCAGTTGCATATGTCCTGGGGACCATTCAGGCTTGTTCGCATTTGTGTTCCTCACGTGTGCCCCAAAGAATGAGGTGATTTGGTAAAATGCTATGCCCAAGATAACTATCCGAGTGCCGGCGGTGGGGTGGTTCATATAGCCTCGACTATCACCTCATTTTGTCCGGTCGTGATGGTCAAGTGGATTAAGGCGTCTTGTACATACCAGATGCGTTGCTTCTGGGAGTATGGGTTCGAGTCACTTCTGGGGTGTGAGTTTTCAGTTGCATATGTCCTGGGGACCATTCAGGCTTGTTCGCATTTGTGTTCCTCACGTGTGCCCCAAAGAATGAGGTGATTTGGTAAAATGCTATGCCCAAGATAACTATCCGAGTGCCGGCGGTGGGGTGGTTCATATAGCCTCGGCTATCACCTCATTTTGTCCGGTCGTGATGGTCAAGTGGATTAAGGCGTCTTGTACATACCAGATGCGTTGCTTCTGGGAGTATGGGTTCGAGTCACTTCTGGGGTGTGAGTTTTCAGTTGCATATGTCCTGGGGACCATTCAGGCTTGTTCGCATTTGTGTTCCTCACGTGTGCCCCAAAGAATGAGGTGATTTGGTAAAATGCTATGCCCAAGATAACTATCCGAGTGCCGGCGGTGGGGTGGTTCATATAGCCTCGGCTATCACCTCATTTTGTCCGGTCGTGATGGTCAAGTGGATTAAGGCGTCTTGTACATACCAGATGCGTTGCTTCTGGGAGTATGGGTTCGAGTCACTTCTGGGGTGTGAGTTTTCAGTTGCATATGTCCTGGGGACCATTCAGGCTTGTTCGCATTTGTGTTCCTCACGTGTGCCCCAAAGAATGAGGTGATTTGGTAAAATGCTATGCCCAAGATAACTATCCGAGTGCCGGCGGTGGGGTGGTTCATATAGCCTCGGCTATCACCTCATTTTGCCCGGTCGTGATGGTCAAGTGGATTAAGGCGTCTTGTACATACCAGATGCGTTGCTTCTGGGAGTATGGGTTCGAGTCACTTCTGGGGTGTGAGTTTTCAGTTGCATATGTCCTGGGGACCATTCAGGCTTGTTCGCATTTGTGTTCCTCACGTGTGCCCCAAAGAATGAGGTGATTTGGTAAAATGCTATGCCCAAGATAACTATCCGAGTGCCGGCGGTGGGGTGGTTCATATAGCCTCGGCTATCACCTCATTTTGTCCGGTCGTGATGGTCAAGTGGATTAAGGCGTCTTGTACATACCAGATGCGTTGCTTCTGGGAGTATGGGTTCGAGTCACTTCTGGGGTGTGAGTTTTCAGTTGCATATGTCCTGGGGACCATTCAGGCTTGTTCGCATTTGTGTTCCTCACGTGTGCCCCAAAGAATGAGGTGATTTGGTAAAATGCTATGCCCAAGATAACTATCCGAGTGCCGGCGGTGGGGTGGTTCATATAGCCTCGGCTATCACCTCATTTTGTCCGGTCGTGATGGTCAAGTGGATTAAGGCGTCTTGTACATACCAGATGCGTTGCTTCTGGGAGTATGGGTTCGAGTCACTTCTGGGGTGTGAGTTTTCAGTTGCATATGTCCTGGGGACCATTCAGGCTTGTTCGCATTTGTGTTCCTCACGTGTGCCCCAAAGAATGAGGTGATTTGGTAAAATGCTATGCCCAAGATAACTATCCGAGTGCCGGCGGTGGGGTGGTTCATATAGCCTCGGCTATCACCTCATTTTGTCCGGTCGTGATGGTCAAGTGGATTAAGGCGTCTTGTACATACCAGATGCGTTGCTTCTGGGAGTATGGGTTCGAGTCACTTCTGGGGTGTGAGTTTTCAGTTGCATATGTCCTGGGGACCATTCAGGCTTGTTCGCATTTGTGTTCCTCACGTGTGCCCCAAAGAATGAGGTGATTTGGTAAAATGCTATGCCCAAGATAACTATCCGAGTGCCGGCGGTGGGGTGGTTCATATAGCCTCGGCTATCACCTCATTTTGTCCGGTCGTGATGGTCAAGTGGATTAAGGCGTCTTGTACATACCAGATGCGTTGCTTCTGGGAGTATGGGTTCGAGTCACTTCTGGGGTGTGAGTTTTCAGTTGCATATGTCCTGGGGACCATTCAGGCTTGTTCGCATTTGTGTTCCTCACGTGTGCCCCAAAGAATGAGGTGATTTGGTAAAATGCTATGCCCAAGATAACTATCCAAGTGCCGGCGGTGGGGTGGTTCATATAGCCTCGGCTATCACCTCATTTTGTCCGGTCGTGATGGTCAAGTGGATTAAGGCGTCTTGTACATACCAGATGCGTTGCTTCTGGGAGTATGGGTTCGAGTCACTTCTGGGGTGTGAGTTTTCAGTTGCATATGTCCTGGGGACCATTCAGGCTTGTTCGCATTTGTGTTCCTCACGTGTGCCCCAAAGAATGAGGTGATTTGGTAAAATGCTATGCCCAAGATAACTATCCGAGTGCCGGCGGTGGGGTGGTTCATATAGCCTCGGCTATCACCTCATTTTGTCCGGTCGTGATGGTCAAGTGGATTAAGGCGTCTTGTACATACCAGATGCGTTGCTTCTGGGAGTATGGGTTCGTGTCACTTCTGGGGTGTGAGTTTTCAGTTATATATATATATATATATATACAGCCAATCAAACTACAGTATTAGACTACATACATTATTAAACATTGAAGAGGTTCCTTATCTTATTTGTACAGCAGGCCTTAGTCCAAACAGGTATAACTAGGATGTAGACACCAAATTATCCTCTTTGAGGTAGCTTCCATCACCCAGTAACTGGTGCACAAAGTCTTGCTTCCTCGTCTTGACCTGTCAAAAGGGCGCTAGCTGTAAAGCCAGAATCCTATATATGACAAGTATTTCAGAGAAAACACTGTACATGGAACAATGAAGACCTGGCTTAATTACCTTTAGTTTGAGGCTATATCGTGCTCTAACCGGAAAACCCTACCCAATGACATTAATGGCCATTAATGATAGATAATGGGTTTCGGAAAGAACACTTAACTTGATTTGATGACAGCGTGTTGATAATGGTACACCTTTGGTTTCCATAACAATACGTCCAAGTAAAATTAACAGGAGCCGAATTTGCTCCCGTGAGCCTCTCGTCTAGTATAAACAATGGCAATGTCTAACACTCCATATTACTGACGCTACTGGCCGACATTGTCCAGATATAATAGGAGCCGAATTTGCTCCACGCGTCTCGGAGGTGACAACAACAATGGCTGCCCCTCCCTCACCCTGATGCCTAGCTTACATTGTCCAGATGTCAATAAGTGATAGAAGGGTCACATTTACTCTACTTTAATACTGATAATTAAGTTAATTTATATGAGATGTTTTTATGATGGTAAAGTCCAAAGACTAATGTATTTAAGAATAATTCCCACCATAATAGGTGGTGATTTATAATAGTATGTGGTGATGATATCCCGTTTTCTATAGACGGTAATTCCACTACAAGTTACGTTTTCTATGGGTAACTTGTTGGTAATACAGCAGCAATTATTATCTGTCTGTATGATATTAAATGCTGTCGGATTTTCCGACATTAACTGACTGATCGCAGCAATCAGCAACAAAGTACTACGGTAATCACAAACAATTGTCTCACACTAGACAACAACATGATGATACTCCACGTTAATCATTAACACTTGTCTCTCTTGTTAACAATAACTCAAACTTATATTACATCACACTTGACTCGTAGCAAGTATTCAGTGAGTAATACTCAATTAAGGTCAAACGGACCACTAATTACATCCCCATTGAGTTACGTTAACTAAGCCTACCTTAACTTGGTAGCTTCTCAACAGTCTGTGTCAAAAAATTACTAGTGAGTGTTAATTACCCTAATTAACTCTGAGCAATTAATTGTCACCAGGACCGATAATTAATCATCCAATATTACTGCCCCCCTTATCTTGCAACCGTAACAAAGGACTACTGTGAACACACACTTACCTCAGCAAGGCAATTAACCAATCAACTGCCTGCTCTCATTAAGTACTGTGAATTCCCCTGAATAATCCTAGAGGTCTCTTAAACCCTCAACACAGCTCCCAGGGTAATAATATCGTATAAACTGATAACAACACTGCACAAACCTGCAACACAATGATGCCGTCAGCATACCCCACATGCTAATGACATCATTAGGCAATCAGTCAGCAATCACATCTACTGACTCACCACACAACACAGTACATAAAGCATGCAAATGAACAAATAGAAATGGCATTCACATAATCAATGAAAATTATATCATCAGGTAAATGTAACTCTAACTACACAGACCTCAGGGTATCCACTGACATCCCTGCAACATAATGATTATTATTATTCATGCTGGTACTCCATCGCACTAATCCCGTCTGACCGATTATATAGAATTGACAACTGGATCATTTATATGGTAAATCTCTACACTGACCGGTTACATACTCGAGCCAGTCTACACACACACACACACACATATATATATATATATATATATATATATATATATATATATATATATATATATATATATATATATATATATATATATATATATATATATATATATATATATATATATATATATAGATATATATATATATATATATATATATATATATATATATATATAAATATATATATATATATATATATATATATATATGTATATATATATATATATATATATATATATATATATATATATATATATATATATATGTCGTACCTAGTAGCCAGAATGCACTTCTCGGCCTACTATGCAAGGCCCGATTTGCCTAATAAGCCAAGTTTTCCTGAATTAATATATTTTCTTTAATTTTTTTCTTATGAAATGATAAAGCTACCCATTTCATTATTTATAAGGTCAATTTTTTTTATTGGAGTTAAAATTAACGTAGATATATGACCGAACCTAACCAACCCTACCTAACCTAACCTATCTTTATAGGTTAGGTTAGGTTAGGTAGCCGAAAAAGTTAGGTTAGGTTAGGTTAGGTAGGTTAGGTAGTCGAAAAACAATTAATTCATGAAAACTTGGTTTATTAGGCAAATCGGGCCTTGCATAGTAGGCTGAGAAGTGCGTTCTGGCTACTAGGTACGACATATATATATATATAACTACAGTGTGGTCATGTACAACATCTATCTCCAGGTACCACCCTACCAGTCACCTGGACGTGCCACTGACAGCTGTCTCTCAGCTGCTTCCCTAGCCTGGCAGGGCTATGGGACAACACAGCTTTACCGTGAATTTCCCCTAATACTGAGACACTGTTACACTGGCTATTGTACTCACGTTTTCCTCACATTTCACTCATTTCCCAGGCCACTACCTCTCGGGCTGTCAACACTTAGCATACTCCTCGTGCGTCGACAAGATGTGGCCCTAGGCTGTCCCGGGAATGTGGCCAATTGGCCCAAGGGGGTGGCCAAGACATGTGGCCACAGCGTGACCCACAGCGCCCCTCCCGAGCTGAGAGGGGGGTGGTAGCCGGCGCGCGGGCAGGCGGAGTGGCCAGGCCAGGCGGCGGGTGGCCGGGGTGGCCTGGGGGTGGCCCCCGGGCATACACACGTGGATGGGGAACCACCAACAACTCCAGCAAACCAGAGCCTGCCTTGCTCTACACTGGGGTGACAATGGCCGGCGGCATCCCCACACTGACGCCGCCTGGCGGAATTAAAAGTCCAACATGGGCCTGTAATCTCACCACAATTACATTAGGAGGCCCTGCCCGTATTCCGCCGATTGTCCATCAACACTAGACAGGTTATTTGAAGCACCTGTTACACCATGAGGCTCTGCCAGCTGCCTCATGGGTGCCCACTGTCTCTGAGGCTATTTTACTGGTCCTTCCGTACCTCATTGGCCCCAAATTTCACGAAAATTGGGCCTAGACAAAACCCGGGATGGCAGGAGTGCCATCCCTGCTGGACAACACGGTAACGTCCACGATTAACGGGGGTGGATAGGGGGGAGACTCCCCCCTCCACCCAGCTACATGCTCGTCCACCTGCTGCCCGGCTCAAACTGACGATTTCACGGGCTAAGGAAACTCAAAATGCCCATACCTCCTCCCCTACTTTGTCTTGACCAATCAGCACGAAGCCAGCACTGTTCCCTCGTGCCGCTACCAATCACAGCCGTTCGCGCCAAAACACAGCTCGGAGCAGACATGCCTACCCCAATCACAGGAATCACTCACCCTCAGGCGTCCCGTGACGTCACAAGGAGGGGAGGCCTAAAGACAAGGGGCGCACTGTCTCACATGGTGGGGGGGGGGGCAACGTTCACCCCACTCTCCCCCCACCACTAACGGTTTTAGTCAAGTATCCTCTGGCACCGCTCACTTTCCACTCCCATCCTATTGCACAGAAACAGGAAAATCTCTGCAATTCTCTCTACAGAGCAATCACAGACTTTTGACTACTCACAAATGATAGTCCTTAACATAAGCTTTCATTCAACACCCCACAAGTATATGTTAGTTTGAAAGCTTCAGTTTCAAGAGTCCCTAGAGCGACTAGCCTAATATTGAATCTAGGAAAACTAGCTGAGGGAATCTAGATTCCCTCACAAAAAGCCTTACGCAGGTCCACAAATAACCCAACAGGGAACTCATTTTTATCAAGAGCTGCATGAATCGAGTTAAGCATACTAATAAGTGCATCGATAGTGCTTTTTTTGGGTCTGAAGCCATATTGGCAAGGGCTAAGTATATTGTGTTTGGCTAGATAAGAGTAAAGCTGCTTATAGATTAGTTTTTCAAACATTTTTGACAAGTTTGGCAGGATTGATATAGGTCTGTAGTTGTTAACATCTGTGAGATTACCACATTTGTGGACAGGCGTTACTCTCGCTTTTTTTAGAATATCTGGAAAGGTTTGGAGTTCAAGTGACTTGTTGAAGAGCAAAGCAATAGCAGGGGCTAAAGATCTGGAGTTTTTTTTGTAAATTAAAGTTGGTATCTCCTCAAGGGCACTAGACTTGGTTTTAAGGGAAAGTTTTATTATTATTATTTTCTACCACAGACGTGGCCACACATTTACAATGCTAACCAGCATATATACATTTTCTTCTGTCCTCCATGGACAGGGTTAGAGATGTGTTAAACATATAGTTCAAGGGTTATTGAACAATCAACCACAGAACGTGATTCGGTGCTTTTAAAATGCTAAGCTAACCTACATACGTAAATACATAGATACAAAGATTTACGTATGCCCTACATAAAGTGTTCGATGTGTCTTTTACATAGTGTCATTAATGTGCATTTACAAAGGTGAAATGTAATTCTGATCAGCTTCCATATGTACTTTATACACATACATATACAGGATGGGTATGGGGTCCACTACCGTCCACAGGAAGGGTATGGGGTCCCTTCCACCCATAGGATGGGTATGGGGACCACCACCACCACCCACAGGACGGGTATGTGGTCCAATACCACCCACAGGATGGGTATGGGGTCCAATATACCACTCACAGGATGGGTATGGGGTCCAATACCACCCACAGGATGGGTATGGGGTCCAATACCACCCACAGGATGGGTATGGGGTCCAATACCACCCACAGGATGGGTATGGGGTCCAATACCACCCACAGGATGGGTATGGGGTCCAATACCACCCACATGATGGGTATGGGGTCCAATACCACTCACAGGATGGGTATGGGGTCCAAAACCACCCACAGGATGGGTATGCGGTCCAAAACCACCCACAGGATGGGTATGGGGTCCACTACCACCCACAGGATGGGTATGGGGTCCAATACCACCCATAGGATGGGTATGGGGTCCAATACTGCCCACCGGATGGGTATGGGGTCTACTACCACCCACAGGATGGGTATAGGGTCCACTACCACCCACAGGATGGGTATGGGGTCCACTACCACCCACAGGATGGGTATAGGGTCCACTACCACCCACAGGATGGGTATGGGGTTCACTACCACCCACAGGATGGGTATTAGGGTCACTACCACCCACAGGATGGGTATGGGGTTCACTACCACCCACATGATGGGTATGGGGTCCATTACCACCCACAGGATGGGTGTGGGGTCCACTACCACCCACAGGATGGGTATGGGGGTCACTACCACCCACAGGATGGGTATTAGGGTCACTACCACCCTCAGGATGAGTATTAGGGTCACTACCACCCACAGGATGGGTATGGTGCCCACTACCACCCACAGGATGGGTATGGGGTCCACTACCACCAACAGGATGGGTATGGGGTCCATCACCACCCACAGGATGGGTATGGGGTCCACCTTACCTTGAGGTGCTTCCGGGGCTTAGCGTCCCCGCGGCCCGGTCGTCGACCAGGCCTCCTGGTTGCCGGACTGATCAACCAGGCTGTTGGACGCGGCTGCTCGCAGCCTGACGTATGAGTCACAGCCTGGTTGATCTTTGGAGGTGCTTATCCAGTTCTCTCTTGAACACTGTGAGGGGTCGGCCAGTTATGCCCCTTATGTGTAGTTGATGCGTGTTGAACAGTCTCGGGCCTCTGATGTTGATAGAGTTCTCTCTCAGAGTTCCTGTAGCACCTCTGCTTTTCAACGGGGTTATTCTGCACATCCTGCCATGTCTTCTGGTCTCATGTGATGTTATTTCTGTGTGCAGGTTTGGGACCAGCCCCTCTAATATTTTCCACGTGTAAATTATTATGTATCTCTCCCGCCTGCGCTCAAGGGAGTACAGTTTTAAGCTCTTTAGTCGGTCCCAATAGTTTAGATGTTTTACTGATTGGATTCTAGCAGTAAAGGATCTCTGCACGCTCTCAAGGTCAGCAATTTCTCCAGCTTTGAAAGGGGCTGTCATTGTGCAGCAGTACTCCACTCTAGAGAGCACAAGCGTTTTGAAAAGTATCATCATCGGTATAGCATCTCTAGTGTGAAAAGTTCTTGTTATCCAACCTGTCAGTTTTCTTGCAGTTGTGACGGCTACTTTATTGTGTTCTTTAAAGGTAAGGTCTTCCGACATGAGTACACCCAGATCCTTTACATTGCCTTTTCGTTCTATGTTATGATTTTCCTGAGTTTTGTATGTGGTTTCCGTTTTTATATTTTCATTTTTTCCATAGCGCATGAGCTGGAACTTATCTTCGTTAAACACCATATTATTTTCTGTAGCCCACAGAAAGACCTGATCTACATCTGACTGGAGGTTTTCCCATGTCCTCTATGTTGCCTACTCTCATGAAGATCCTAGTGTCATCTGCAAAGGATGATTCCGTGCTATAGGTTGTGTTCTTGTCTATGTCCGATATGAGGATGAGAAAAAGTACTGGAGCAAGCTAGCACAGTACCCTGGGGGATTGAGCTCTTCACGGTTGATGGGCTGGATTTTATTTTGTTGACTATTACACATTGGGTTCTGTTGGTCAGGAAATTGTAGATCCATCTGCCTATTTTTCCGGTAATTCCTTTTGAACGCATTTTATGTGCAATAACACCATGGTCACATTTATCATAAGCTTTTGCGAAATCTGTGTAAATTACATCAGCGTTTTGTTTGTCTTCCATAGCATCTAATGCCATATCATAGTGGTCGAGCAACTGCTACAGGCAAGAGCGCCCTGTTCTGAAACCATGTTGTCCGGGGTTATGGAGTTGCTGTGATTCCATGCATTTTGTGATCTTACTTCTTAGCAATTTCTCAAAAAATTTTATGATGTACGATATTAGTGCTATCGGTTTGTAATTATTTGCCTCTGCCTTATTTCTTCTTTTATGAAGTGGTGCTATCTCTGCTGTTTTTAGTATATCAGGAATAACGCCAGTATCTAGGCTTTGTCTCCACAGAATGTGGAGGGCCTGCGATAGTGTTTTTTTACAGTTCTTTATGAATATGAAGTTCCAAGAATTCGGGCCTGGTGCAGAGTGCATAGGCATACTGTTTATGGCTTCTTCAAAATCCAGTGGGGATAGGGTGACGTCTGATATATGATTTGATGTTGGTATCGTATCCATGAAAAATTCATTTGGGTTATCAATCTTTAGAGTGTTTAATGGCTCGCTGAAAACAGAGTCGTACTGCTTCCTCAGTAGCTCGCTCATTTCTTTGTTGTCATCGGTGAAAGTTCCATCTCCCTTTCGCAGGGGCCCGATACTAGATGTGGTTTTTGATCTTGATTTTGCATAGGAGAAAAAATATTTCGGATTTCTCTCAATTTCACTGATGGCCTTTTGCTCTCTTTGCCTCTCCTGGGTTTTGTATGATTCTTGTAGCTTCCGTTCAATTGTTTCTATTTCTCTAACTAACCTTCTTCGCCGTTCTTGAGATAGGGTGCGACTCTCAAGTTGTTCCGCGATTCGTTTTCTTCGCCTATATAGGGAACGACGTTCCCGTTCCAATCTGCATCTCTTCCTCTTTTTTCTTAGAGATATGCGGTTTGAACATATTTCTAGTGCTACTGAGCTTATTTTTTCCAGGCACTGGTTCAGGTTTGCATTTTCTAGCTGTTCTTCCCAGTTTATTTCTGTGAAGTCCTGGTTTATTTGCTCCCAGTTTATCTGTTTATTATTGAAGTTGAATTTGCTGAAATTTCCTCCACCGGGAATCTGGACTGGTTTTGAAGGTCTACTCCCCATAGTTGTCATAACTTCAATTAAGTTGTGATCTGAGTAACAGGTATTTGTAATCATTATGTTCCTGATCAATTCATCATTATTAGTGAAAATGAGGTCCAGCGTGTTCTCCTTCCTAGTTGGTTCTACTATTTGCTGGTGTAAGGCAAACCTGTCGCACATCCGTAGCAGGTCATTTGCATGTGCCTGTTCATTTAGGCTACTTCCTGGTATTCTTTCTGATATTACTGTATTAGCCAGGTGCTTCCATTTCAGGTGCCGTAGGTTGAAGTCCCCAAGCAGGATGATGTTCGGAGCTGGATTTGTGAGGTTTTCCAAGCAGTGTTCTATTTTCATTAGTTCGTCTTTAAACTGCTGAGGGTTTGCCTCCGGTGACTTATATACAAGGACAATAACTACATTTAGAATCTCTATTTTGATTATCAGCACTTCCACCATATCATTTGAGGTGTTTAGCAGCTCAGTACAGATGAGTGTGTCTTTGATGTAGAGGCTGATCCCACCCTGAAGCCGGTGTTTCCTATCACATCTGAAAAGATTGTACTCTGAGATCCATATTTCACCATCATGGTAGTCCTTTGTGTGGGTTTCTGTTAGGGCTGCAAACACTGCATTTGCCTCATGAAGGAGACCATCAATAAAGTGAACTTTGTTGGATTTGCGTGTTTTTATACCCTGGATGTTGGCAAATATAAATGATGTTATCGTGTTAGTGGAAGTACTGGATGCCTTACTTGGTGTTAATATCTGGGGCTCTGGTAAGGAGGCCACTGTGTTTGCGTCCAGGGTGTGTTGTTTTGGAAGTGATTCGTCCAGTTTTGGTAGTAGGACGGGTGTTGTCTGGTGTAGTACCTGTGTGCTTGTTGATTTATTTATTTATTTATTTATTTATTTATTTATTTATTTATTTATTTATTTATTTATTTATTTATTTATTTATTTATTTATATATATACAAGAAGGTACATTGTGAATATACCTTCGGTTTATTTGTGAGAATACATTGGATAGTACAGTAATTACATTCTTGTAAAGCCACTAGTATGCGCAGCGTTTTGGGCAGGTCCTTAATCTAGCAGATAATTTTAAGTAGGTAATTTCTATCAGAATTGATAAATGATAAAGATACATTGCAAGAGAAAAATGAGATGAGAGAGCTTAGTAAGTATGTTAAAGCACATTGTTGTATTAAAGCTCTGATTGATTACATTGACAGCTTGATTAGTAATTTAAACAAGATTAATAGACACCATACAGCAGATTGACAGCACATATAAGACAGCAATGATCACAATGGTAAAGATGTTCAGATTGGGTACATAAAGATTGGGAGACTGGGTAGCAAAAGATACAGATAAACAAGATTTATAAACAACATACAGCAGATTGGCAGCACATATAAGAAGACAGCAATGATCACAATGGTAAAGATGTTCAAATTGGGAACATAAAGGTTGGGAGATTGGGTAGCAATAGATACAGTGCAATTTTAAGGCAAAAAGTGAAAAACTATAAAGATGAAATTAGGTACTTTTTAGTATTGATTTTGAATGATGTAAAAGTTGGACAGCTTTTCAATTCAGTAGGGAGTGAGTTCCATAAACTGGGTCCCTTTATTTGCATAGAGTTTTTACACAGATTAAGTTTAACTCTGGGGATATCAAAGAGATATTTATTTCTGGTGTGGTGATAATGGGTCCTATTACATCTGTCCAGGAAGAGTTTCAGACAAGGATTTGCATTTAAGAACAGGGTTTTGTAAATGTAGTTCACACAAGAGAATTTGTAGAGTGAGATTATGTTTAGCAAGTTTAGGGAGTTAAACAAGGGGGCTGTGTGTTGTCTGAAAGCAGAATTTGATATTATTCTGATAGCAGATTTTTGCTGGGTGATGATGGACTTGAGGTGGTTTGCAGTGGTTGAACCCCATGCAAAGATACCATAGTTGAGATAGGGATAGATTAATGCATAATATAGAGAGATGAGAGCAGAGTTAGGTACATAATATCTGATTTTGGAGAGTATACCAACTGTTTTAGAGACTTTCTTGATTATGTGTTGTATGTGGGTACTGAAGTTGAGTCTCTTGTCTAGGAATATGCCAAGAAACGTTCCATCATTTTTATTGCTAATGTTTACATTGTCTATCTGAAGCTGAATTGCATTTGTAGATTTGCTTCCAAATAGGATGTAGTAGGTCTTTTCTATGTTAAGTGTTAGTTTGTTGGTTGACATCCATAAGTGGACTTTTTTTAGTTCATTATTAACATCATTAGTGTATGTGGGTTGGGGTTGGAGTAGATGAGGGTAGTATCATCAGCAAACAAAAGAGGTTTCAGAATGTTAGAGACATTAGGCAGTTCATTGATGTATATAAGAAATAGAAGAGGTCCCAAGATGCTGCCCTGTGGCACTCCAACGGTTATTGGTAGAATGGGAGAGATTATATTATTGATGGCTACACATTGGTGTCTGTCACTAAGATAGGATTGGATATAGTCCAGTGCATGGCCTCGGATTCCATAATGATGGAGTTTACATAAGAGGTAATCGTGATTAACAGTATCAAAGGCCTTTCTCAGGTCAATGAAGAGTCCAATTGGAAGCTCATTTTTGTCAAGGGCTGAGTAAATTATATCAAGGAGACTAATAATTGCATCGTTGGTACTCTTTTGAGAGCGGAAGCCAAACTGACAGGGGCTAAGAATGTCGAATTTTACGAGATAGGAGTAGAGCTGTTTGTAGATAATTTTTTCAAATATTTTTGATAGTATGGGTAGGTTCGATATTGGTCTATAGTTGTTTATGTCTGCCGGATTACCTCCTTTATGAACTGGCGTTACTCTTGCTTTTTTAAGGATATCAGGGAAGGTATGACACTCAAGGGATTTGTTGAACAGCAGAGCTATAGGTGGCGCAAGGGCATGGGAGGCGCTCTTGTATACAATGGATGGGATTTCACTGATGTTCCCAGCTTTGGTTTTTAGTGTGTGTATGATGGACACAACATCTGTCGGGCTGACTGGTGAGAGGAGAAGAGAGTTTGGATAGCTGCCTGAGAGATATGTGTTGATATGTGTCTGAGTCTGTGGGATTTTACTTGCAAGGTTAGCACCAATCGATGAAAAGAAGCTATTAAATTCATTCGCCATTACTAAGTCAGATGACTTGATAATTTGTATTCCAGTTTTGTGGGTATCTCCCTTCCCCTCTGTAATCCTGTAGTGGTTCCATCTGACTGTTCCTCTCTCTTATATTTACTACTCTATTTCTGCCTTCCTCTAAAAATTTTCCAGTAGTGTCATATTGATCTTCCCGTCTATAACGCTGTGTACCGCTCACGTGGAATTCCGAACACTGAAGATTGTAGCATTTTTTGTCCCTAATTGAAAATTGACATAATTTAGGGTGGAAGTATCTACACCCTGTTCCAAAACGGCATGTACCCCTCTCCGACATGTTCTTGCATTTTCGAGGATGCAGAAAATGGCATTTTGCTCCTAATTTTCCATATTTGCATATTCCTTTAGCGTAGAATTTGCAAATGTGTTCCGGTTTTGCGTTTTTCAAGGTATTTATATCTGTGACTGTCTTGTCTACCTCTTTATTGGAGCCATCTCCGTTTTTCGTCCCAATTCCTTCATCTATGCACTCTGTTTCACTGTTGCTCTCATCGTTTATATTACCTGGCTCTGCAATATTGCTGTTATTTTGTACCACAATAGCCTCTTCCTCCACACTACTGCTGTGGTTCTCTAAACTATCTGTTCCTGAGTTTTGGTCGTTATCCAATGTTGACTTTTCCCAGTCCGCATATATCACTGGTAGCCTGTCTGTGAATGATAATCTCTGTGACTCGGGAATGTTTTTCATCAGTTTAGTTATGTTCTCTAACTTTAATCTGTCATCTTTGCAAACCCAGTAAATTCCTTGCCTTTTTGTGCATCCTGGAGCTAATTCTGTACAGCCCAGGTGAAATCTTATGTAACAGATGCAACACGTTACGCCTACATTACGTTTTCCCAGTACTCCCGAGCACTCGCCACACCTCTCCATTGTCTGATGTATTGTATTGTATTTGAGGTTCACTGTATGGATCACTTGTTGATGTCAGTCCTTTTAACTCTTTATAAAATTATATGTATATATTTATATGTTTAATATTTATAATATTATATGTATACCGTATATTTGTAATATTATGTATGTTATTTTATTCAAACTTTATAACAGGTACTTAGCGTAGGGTAGCGAAGCTGGTCCCCGGTCGGTACAGGTGACCTCTTGTTGTCCCAGCACCTATGTGCTTTAATATACCTACATTTTTCTCTCATCTTTTATTTTTTTTTCTTGCTTTGTAACTGTTATCGTTTTTTATAAATTTTGCAAGTTTTTACCTACTTAAAATTTTCTTAGATTAAGGACCTGCCCGAAATGCAGCGCGTACTAGTGGCTTTACAAGATTGTAATTACTATGCTATGTATCCTCAATCCCAATGTACTTTCTTGTATATATATATATATATAAATAAATGTATTATGCACGTACCTAAACTGTAATTACATTAAATTGAGTTGTAGTTTACTTACAGTAAATAAATTTTCTTCTTTTATTAGTGTCCCTGGCTCAAAAAAAAGAAGGCAGTAGAAGATGTGGAGCTTCAGAAGAGATCCAGAGAGGAGCAACAACATACCATTCAAGAAATGCTGCATTATCTCACATATTACAAGAAGAAGAGAGAGATTTTAACCGAACATACTAAAGAGTTATGTGGAATTTTCCCTTCATATCGAAGCAAGGTAAGCTAACAGCTTAAATTAAATGTGTGTTACAATTCAGTTCTTCATAAACAGAACTTTATACTTATATATACTAATTTTATACTTTACCGTTTTTATACGTTGCCGTTGTTGACTAGGACCTGCCTTACCCTACCGTTCTTCGTCGACTTGCTTCCATTCTGAGCTGTGGCTGAGAGCACGGTCGACATAAGCGTTAACAACACTCCTCTTGTACCTGTCTGGGCAGTTACTGTTGGCATTCAGGCACATTCCTAGGTTTGTTTCCTTAGTGTAGACTGCGGTGTGGAAACCTCCGCTCCTTTCCATGACTGTTACATCTAGAAAGGGCAGCTTCCCATCCTTCTCCATCTCGTAAGTGAAACGCAACACAGAATTCTGCTCAAATGCCTCCTTCAGCTCCTGCAGATGTCTGACATCAGGTACCTGTGTAAAAATGTCGTCAACATACCTGCAGTATATGGCCGGTTTCAAGTTCATGTCGACTAAGGCTTTTTGCTCGATGGTACCCATGTAGAAGTTCGCAAACAGGACACCTAGGGGAGAACCCATGGCGACCCCATCTACTTGCTTATACATGTGCCCATCCGGGCTCAAGAAGGGTGCCTCTTTAGTACAAGCTAGGAGTAGTTTCCTTAGAATGTTTCCTGGTATATCAAGAGGAGTACAGGCCGGATCACGATACACTCTGTCCGCTATCATCTCGATTGTTTCATCCACAGGTACGTTGGTAAACAGTGATTCTACGTCCAACGAGGCTCTTATCCCTGTGGCCCGTGTTCCCCGCAGTAAGTCAACAAATTCCTTTGGAGACTTCAGGCTGAAGGCGCAAGGAACATAAGGAATCAGCAAGCCTTTGATTCGTTTCGCCAGTCTGTACGTGGGTGTGGGTATCTTGCTGATGATTGGCCGAAGTCTGGAAGCCTGGAAACCCACTTCGGCCAATCATTAACCAGATACCCACACCCACGTACAGACTGGCGAAGCGACTCAACGGCCTGCTGACTCCTTATGTTCCTTACGCCTTCAGCCTGAAGTCTCCAAAGGAATTTGTTGACTTACTACGGGGCACACGGGCCACAGGGATAAGAGCCTCGTTGGACGTAGAATCGCTGTTTACCAACGTACCTGTGGACGAGACAATTGGGATGAATACATGACCGAAAAAGTAAGATTAATAATTCTAACACGAATTTTCTCAATCTTTCGTATATTTCTTTTTACTGTTGGAGGTAATTCAAAAATCAATTCTCCAAAATTCATTTTTATTTCTAGTCTGACGCGACACAAGCGCGTTTCGTAAAACTTATTACATTTTCAAAGACTTTAGTTTACAAATACACAACTGAATAGAACTTACACATCTCCAATTTTGTTTATATCTACATTTGAGTGAGGTGGATGGGGTGAGGTGGCATTAATAGGGTATTAATTTTATCAACACAAGACAGAACAAGAGGTGGCATTAATAGGGTATTAATTTCATCAGCACAAGACAGAACATGAAACAATGGGTATTGAAATGGAAGTGATTGTAGAAAGCCTATTGGTCCATATTTCTTGATGCTTCTATATTGGAGCGGAGTCTTGAGGTGGATAGAATATAGTTGTGCATTAATTGGCTGTTGATTGCTGGTGTTGACTTCTTAATGTGTAGTGCCTCGCAAACGTCAAGCCGCCTGCTATCGCTGTATCTATCGATGATTTCTGTGTTGTTTACTAGGATTTCTCTGACGATGGTTTGGTTGTGGGAAGAGATTATATGTTCCTTAATGGAGCCCTGTTGTTTATGCATCGTTAAACGCCTAGAAAGAGATGTTGTTGTCTTGCCTATATACTGGGTTTTTTGGAGCTTACAGTCTCCAAGTGGGCATTTGAAGGCATAGACGACGTTGGTCTCTTTTAAAGCGTTCTGCTTTGTGTCTGGAGAGTTTCTCATGAGTAGGCTGGCCGTTTTTCTGGTTTTATAGTAAATCGTCAGTTGTATCTTCTGATTTTTGTCTGTAGGGATAACGTTTCTATTAACAATATCTTTCAGGACCCTTTCCTCTGTTTTATGAGCTGTGGAAAAGAAGTTCCTGTAAAAAAGTCTAATAGGGGATATAGGTGTTGTTTTAGTTGTCTCTTCAGAGGTTGCATGGCGTTTCACTTTCCTTCTTATGATGTCTTCGACGAAACCATTGGAGAAGCCGTTGTTGACTAGGACCTGCCTTACCCTACAGAGTTCTTCGTTGACTTGCTTCCATTCTGAGCTGTGGCTTAGAGCACGGTCGACATATGCGTTAACAACACTCCTCTTGTACCTGTCTGGGCAGTCGCTGTTGGCATTTAGGCACATTCCTATGTTCGTTTCCTTAGTGTAGACTGCCGTGTGGAAACCTCCGCTCTTTTCCATGACTGTTACATCTAGAAAGGGCAGCTTCCCATCCTTTTCCATCTCGTAAGATAAACGCAGCACGGAACTTTGCTCAAATGCCTCCTTCAGCTCCTGCAGATGTCTGACATCAGTTACCTGTGTAAAAATGTCGTCAACATACCTGCAGTATATGGCCGGTTTCAAGTTCATGTCGACTAAGACATTTTGCTCGATGGTACCCATGTAGAAGTTTGCAAACAGGACACCTAGGGGAGAACCCATGGCGACCCCATCTACTTGCTTATACATGTGCCCATCCGGGCTCAAGAAGGGTGCCTCTTTAGTACAAGCTTGGAGTAGTTTCCTTAGGATATTTTCGGGTATGTCAAGAGGAGTACAGGCTGGATCACGATACACTCTTTCGGCTATCATCCCGATTGTCTCGTCCACAGGTACGTTGGTAAACAGCGATTCTACCTCCAACGAGGCTCTTATCCCTGTGGCCCGTGTGCCCCGCAGTAAGTCAACAAATTCCTATGGAGACTTCAGGCTGAAAGCGCAAGGAACATAAGGAGTCAGCAGGCCGTTGAGTCGCTTCGCCAGTCTGTACGTGGGTGTGGGTATCTGGCTAATGATTGGCCGAAGTGGGTTTCCAGGCTTATGTGTCTTGACATTTCCATACGCATATCCAGGTTTATATTCCCCAATGATCTTTGGCAGGTGGAGTCCGGATTTCTTGGCGTTCACAGTTTCGATCAATTTGTTGACCTTTGCTTTCAATTCGGCTGTAGTGTCCTTCGTTACCCTTTGGAACTTAGTTTGGTCAGAGAGTATGAGGTTCATTTTCGCCAGATATTCGTCTTTTTTAAGAACGACATATATTGGCGACTTGTCACCTCTCCTGACAACTATCTCCTTGTTCTCACGAAGGCTTTTAGCTGCCGCTTTGAGCTCGGGGGACAGTATGGTGCTTCTGTAATTGCCTCGATTCTTTCCTCCTTCTGCAATAAGTTCTGCTTGTAAGGTATCTTTGGTAGTATGGAAATGTCAAGACACACAAGCCTGGAAACCCACTTCGGCCAATCATTAGCCAGATACCCACACCCACGTACAGACTGGCGAAGCGACTCAACGGCCTGCTGACTCCTTATGTTCCTTGCGCCTTCAGCCTGAAGTCTCCAAAGGAATTTGTTGACTTACTGCGGGGCACACGGGCCACAGGGATAAGAGCCTTGTTGGACGTAGAATCACTGTTTACCAACGTACCTGTGGACGAGACAATCGGGATGATAGCCGACAGAGTGTATCGTGATCCAGCCTGTACTCCTCTTGACATACCCGAAAATATCCTAAGGAAACTACTCCAAGTTTGTACTAAAGAGGCACCCTTCTTGAGCCCGGATGGGTACATGTATAAGCAAGTAGATGGGGTCGCCATGGGTTCTCCCCTAGGTGTCCTGTTTGCAAACTTCTACATGGGTACCATCGAGCAAAAAGTCTTAGTCGACATGAACTTGAAACCGGCCATATACTGCAGGTATGTTGACGACATTTTTACACAGGTACCTGATGTCAGACATCTGCAGGAGCTGAAGGAGGCATTTGAGCAGAGTTCCGTGCTGCGTTTCACTTACGAGATGGAAAAGGATAGGAAGCTGCCCTTTCTAGATGTAACAGTCATGGAAAAGAGCGGAGGTTTCCACACTGCAGTCTACACTAAGGAAACGAACATAGGAATGTGCCTAAATGCCAACAGCGACTGCCCAGACAGGTACAAGAGGAGTGTTGTTAACGCATATGTCGACCGTGCTCTAAGCCACAGCTCAGAATGGAAGCAAGTCGACGAAGAACTCTGTAGGGTAAGGCAGGTCCTAGTCAACAACGGCTTCTCCAATGGTTTCGTCGAAGACATCATAAGAAGGAAAGTGAAACGCCATGCAATCTCTGAAGAGACAACTAACACAACACCTATACCCCCTATTAGACTATTTTACAGGAACTTCCTTTCCACAGCTCATAAAACAGAGGAAAGGGTCCTGAAAGATATTGTTAATAGCAACATTATCCCTACAGACAAAAATCAGAGGATACAACTGACGATTTACTATAAAACCAGAAAAACGGCCAGCCTACTCATGAGAAACTCTCCAGACACAAAGCAGAACGCTTTAAAAGAGTCTAACGTCGTCTATGCCTTCAAATGCCCACTTGGGGACTGTAAGCTCCAAAAAACCCAGTATATAGGCAAGACAACAACATCTCTTTCTAGGCGTTTAACGATGCATAAACAACAGGGCTCCATTAAGGAACATATAATCTCTTCCCACAACCAAACCATCGCCAGAGAAATCCTAGTAAACAACACAGAAATCATCGATAGATACAGCGATAGCAGGCGGCTTGACGTTTGCGAGGCACTGCACATTAAAAAGTCAACACCAGCAATCAACAGCCAATTAATGCACAACACCTCAAGATTAATTCTACCCACCTCAAGACTCCGCTCCAGTATAGAAGCATCAAGAAATATGGACCAATAGGCTTTCTACAATCACTTCCATTTCAATACCCATTGTTTCGTGTTCTGTCTTGTGTTGATGAAATTAATACCCTATTAATGCCACCTCTTGTTCTGTCTTGTGTTGATAAAATTAATACCCTATTAATGCCACCTCACCCCATCCACCTCACTCAAATGTAGATATAAACAAAATCGGAGATATGTAAGTTTTATTCAGTTGTGTATTTGTAAACTAAAGACTTTGAAAATGTAATAAGTTTTACGAAACGCGCTTGTGTCGCGTCAGACTAGAAATAAAAATAAATTTTGGAGAATTGATTTTTGAATTACCTCCAACAGTGAAAAGAAATATACGAAAGATTGAGAAAATTCGTGATAGAATTATTAATCTTACTTTTTCGGTCATATTTAATAATAATATATATATATATATATATATATATATATATATATATATATATATATATATATATATATATATATATATATATATATATATATATATATATATATATATATATATATATATATATATATATATTGTGACGATAATCTCCTTCAAGAGATTGAGCCTGCTCTTCCCTCCAAAATTACGTCTTCACAATTATATAAAAAGACTATGGAAGAAATGTCCAACAACACCAACAAGGCTTGCCAGGGTGAGCAGAAACGTATGCAACCAGCCACCTGTTCGAACTCCAACCACCAAACTACCCGTTGATCGCTACGGCTCCGCTGATTGGTCGCCGGTCTGGCTGCACCTGCACTCGCCCCCAATACTACCTGATGTCTGGGGTCGCCCCAACATCAGTCCTCAGAATGTTCCGTGCTTTCGTAGCCAGCACTCCTCCCAGCTAGACGTTAGCGTGTACTGAGAGAGGTGGTGGCTTTAAGCCAATATTCCAGCACCTCCCACTTAACTTTTGTGTTGCACTTCTTGTTATTTTGCCTTAACGTAACTTTCCTTGTGTCATTTAAGTATTCTTATTATTTTGATTCATTGATTTTATTATACATATTTGTTTGTGCATTATTTTCATGTTTTGATTTATTTAACGTAATTAAAATTTCATTGTTAAAGTTTACTTGTGTTTTGTGTGTCTTCTCCTTACCTTACCACAGACGAAGTTCCAGTTTTTCTATTTTTTTTTATAACTATGTGACGAGGCCATACCCCTAGCCTTAAACAGCCGAACACCAACGCGTTACCGTCACAAGTTATATGGGGGCCTGTCCGGGAGCTTCACTCAGGTACTGGTGCTAAGTGGTAATTTATGGTAAGCGTATTTAACTTTGTTAACGTAGCTTTACTATTTTTCATTCAATTTCATTTTTTATAAGGTGCGGTGTATTGTGCATTACGAGAGTAACATATAGTGAAGGTGAGACAACTTTGGATTACGTGGTGACTGTAGGCCTCAGTCATACTCTTAATTGGTCATCTCTCCCTCCTTGTTATTACTCGTATTTACCATCTATGTCCCTTGAATATTTCTCATTCTGACAGATCATCATATTGGTACCCTGGTACTGTGGTCTGCCCCGGGTCAAGAGTACCCAATCTTCTGCAATCTGACTGTAGGAGGACAAAGAGGGCCATAGTTCCTCTAGCTCGAACTTTAGTTGCTGAATTGGGACCTCAGCAGCAGTTCTCGTCACCAGTTGACACCTCGCACCCCTACACGTCAGTCAGAGATGATGATACATACAACGGTAGGGAATTAGCTTATTTTTTCAGAGCACAAAAGTTCGCTAATTCTGTAAGTATCATATTAAATTCAGTAGGAAAAACTTGCTTTATGTCCTTTAGAGACTTGGCAAGGTATGCCTACATCCTTGGACTACCAATTTTACTTTTGAAGCATTTAACTGTTTCATTTGTTTTCGAAACTTTGTTTCATTTGTTAGTAGGATTTTCTTGCCCTTATTCTCTTACATGAGTACCGGGTACAAGATTTCCTGCGCCCTTGATTTCATTTAATCATTTAATATCTTTCACTTAACGTTAATTGTTAAAGATCACACAGGATAGGTACCAGTTGCCACGTTGTCCTGTTTCTGACATTTCATTATTGAACATTCGTGTACCTTTATTTGCTAATTTCACCATGTTTCGTCTCCAAACTTTCCGTGCAAATCCAGCAGGTGAAATAGGGACTTTAAGTCGTGCCAAGAGGACTGAACTACAAACTCTTGCACATGAGTATCAACTAGAAGTTCCCTATCAAGCCAACAAAAATGACCTACACAACCTGTTGCTGGATTACTATTTAGAGCAAGGTAAGATAGACTCTGAAACTCATGAAACTTACTATATTGCAGATAAAACTGACTTGGCAACGATGAAACTTAAACTAGAGCTGGCTAAGATTGAACGTGAGCAGCAAAAGGAAGCCCGCGAACAGCAAAGGGAAGCCCTCGAACAACAAGAACGAGCAGCTGCCATACGAAGGGAAGAACACGAACGCGAAGCCGCTTTGAGGAGAGACGAACAAGAACGAGAAATCACCCTCAGAGAACGTGAAGCGGCTTTGAGGAGAGAAGAACACGAACGTGAGGTCGCATTACTCCGTGAACGTGAACGAGTACAGCTTGAAACCAAACAACGCGAGTTGGAGATGCAACGCGAACATGACAAGCAACAAGCAACTCTGGCTCTAGAGTGTCGTCAACGTGAAATCGCCTTGGAAACTTCACACTTCACTCAACGCCAGCAAGCTACTGCCAATCTTCCCGTCAGTTTTAATATATCACATGCAAGTAAGTTAATGCCATCCTTTGTAGAAGCAGAAGTTGATGTGTTCTTTACCACCTTTGAAACCCTTGCTAATCAACTCAGTTGGCCTGTCGACCAATGGGCCACACTTCTCAGAGTCCATCTTACAGGTAGAGCTGCAGTCACACTCAGTACTTTGGCGTCTGAGAATGACTACTACACTCTGAAACAAGCAGTGTTAGACGCCTACCTACTTTCCACCGAAAGTTATAGAAGGAAATTCCGTGACCACCTGAAGGCAAGTACCACTACCTTCCTCGAGTTTGCTAACACGAAACGGAGGTATTTCATGAAATGGCTGGAAGCAGCACATGTCTCTACTTTTACAGAACTCGTCAACCTGATGCTTGTTGAAGAATTCTTGAGACGTGTGCCGCCTCCTGTCCGCCTCTACTTAGCAGATAAAGAAGAAACCGACTACCTGAAGTGTGCTAAGTCGGCTGACACTTACAGCCTCATCCACCGGCTGACACCTGAACCATCCTCCAGTAAGAAGTCGTGGTACAGTTACGAGAAGGTGAGCCCCGATCAAGCTGGTTCACAACTGTACTGCAAGTATTGTAGACTCTATGGACATACCATAGACAAGTGTGGTAAGTCTCAATACAAGGGAACCACTGACCAACAACGACCCAAACCAACTCCTCCTAAGTCCGGTAAGCCTGTGATGAATGTTGGTGTTGATGTTAATGATCTTTCTCTTTTCAGTAACCACCTGTATACTGGAACTGTCTCTGCCAACGGTTCAAATCCGGAGGGACGTTTCAAATTGAAGATCTTGAGGGACACAGCGGCTCTACAATCGATCATCTTGAAGTCGGCTGTGCCCAACATAGTCTACACCGGGGAAACAGTCTTCATCACTGACCTCACTGCTACCACTCCATACCCTCTCGCCAGAGTCCACCTGGATTGTCCCTACGTGAACGGGGAAGTCCAAGTCGCCGTCAGGGAAAAGCCTTTTCCCATGCCTGGAGTGCAACTTCTCCTAGGCAACGACTTGGCAGAAGACCTGCAACCAACCAACCTGATCGTCATGGACAAACCCCAGGTGTGTAACTCTGTGCCAAGTAACCCTATTCTTGAGTATGTTCCAGCAGAGGTTCAAGAGAGTGATGATGTTTCTCCTCCGGTTCTCGTGACCACCCGTGCACAAGCCGCACGTCCACAGCCAGCTGACTCTACTGCTACCGCTGTCCCTCAAGACCCTCAGAAACTACCCCCGCATCTGACCAAGTTGGAGTTCCGTAAGTTGCAGAGGGAAGATCTTACTTTAACACCATTGTTTTTCCAGGCTGAGACTCAACCCGACAGTATTCCTGGGTTCTTCCTAGAGAACGACTTGCTCTACCGCAGATATAGACCCAGTAAACTGAAGGAGGACGACGATTGGGCCAACATCGAACAACTTGTGATTCCCACCAGCCTGCGGCCCACTATTCTACACCTGGCCCATGGAGCATTCTCCCACTACGGCTTCAACAAGACTTACCATGGGATTCGTCAAGACTACTACTGGCCAGGTATGGTAAACAACGTCAAACAGTACGTAAAACAGTGTCATACATGTCAGATGGCAGGCAAACCGAACGTCTCCATTCCCAGAGCACCACTGATTCCCATACAGGTGCCTGCGGAACCTTTCCACAGACTCATAATAGACTGTGTTGGTCCTTTACCTCGGACCAGTTCAGGTAACGCCTACATCCTAACCATCCTGTGTCCTACCACCAGATTTCCCATAGCAGTTCCAGTGAAGAACATCACGGCTGCTACGGTTATCAAACATCTACTGAAGATCTTCACTCAATACGGATTTCCCAGGGAGATTCAAAGTGACTGTGGCACCAACTTCACCAGTGATCTCTTCAAAAGGACACTGGAGGAGTTCAACATCAAACAGGTATTGTCCAGCCCCTATCATCCTGCTTCACAGGGTTCTCTTGAACGTAGTCATCAGACCATCAAAGCACTCTTGAAAAAGTTTTGTAGTGAAACCTCGAAGGATTGGGATAAGCAGATTGACCTAATAATGTGTATTTTCAGAAGTCTCCCCAATGAGTCCCTAGGAGTATCTCCTTATGAGATGCTCTACGGCCGTAAGTGCCGTACTCCCCTTAAGGCTTTCAAAGACTCTCTCAGAGATGCCACCTTCAGTGAGCATCAGAATGTGCCCCAGTTTCTTCAAAACCTTCAACACATTCTAGAGAGAGTCCACCGCTTTGCTCATGATAATCTATTGAAAGCCCAGGTGAGAATGAAGACTCATTACGACCAGACCAGCAAAGTAAGAAAATTCAAGCCTGGAGACTTCGTCCTTGCTTATTTCCCTATCCCAGGTTCACCTTTACAAAACAGATTTTCAGGACCCTACTGCGTCAAAGAGTGCAGAAGCAACAACACATACGTCATAGAGACTCCAGATAGGCGGCGGAAGACCCAGCTGTGCCACGTCAACCTCCTGAAGCAATATAATGGTACTCCTCCCACTGTCTTGATTAATTGTTCTACCTTCACAGAACCCTACATCCACAGTGAGACCATCCCGGCTTCTTCTCCCGAAAGCACTGACAAGGAGTCGGCGCTTTCTAATTCCAAAATCCTTAATGATCTTCCCAAATGCTTTCAGGATAATAATCGTGCTCCTATGCCCTCTTCTAATTCCACTCTCACCTCGTCAGATAAGCCCTTCATCCTCCATGTCGACGCCAATGGTACCGACGTGGGTGGTGTCGTGATGCAGCAACGAGGCGAGAAGAATACACCTGTCAGCGACTACTGCTACAAGGATCTACGGAACAATTGGCAAGGAGCTGCTCTTCCTCATCCTGAAGCTTCAGCACTTCACTCCACACCTGAAAAGTGCTCGGTCCACCATCAATACGGACCACACCACCCTACACCTCCTGCAGCACGCCCACTTCTCATCTCAACGTCTTCTACTATGGGCTTGCTACCTGCAGAAATTCAACCTGGAGACACGCTATACCAAGAGTCTGACAACATCTTAGCCCATGATCTCTCCAGAGTTTATGAAGTAGAAGCAACTCTATCCATTACTCCACCACATAACGACGTACTTCTTCCAGAACCGCAGGCTTCGGGGGAGAGTTGTGACGATAATCTCCTTCAAGAGATTGAGCCTGCTCTTCCCTCCAAAATTACGTCTTCACAATTATATAAAAAGACTATGGAAGAAATGTCCAACAACACCAACAAGGCTTGCCAGGGTGAGCAGAAACGTATGCAACCAGCCACCTGTTCGAACTCCAACCACCAAACTACCCGTTGATCGCTACGGCTCCGCTGATTGGTCGCCGGTCTGGCTGCACCTGCACTCGCCCCCAATACTACCTGATGTCTGGGGTCGCCCCAACATCAGTCCTCAGAATGTTCCGTGCTTTCGTAGCCAGCACTCCTCCCAGCTAGACGTTAGCGTGTACTGAGAGAGGTGGTGGCTTTAAGCCAATATTCCAGCACCTCCCACTTAACTTTTGTGTTGCACTTCTTGTTATTTTGCCTTAACGTAACTTTCCTTGTGTCATTTAAGTATTCTTATTATTTTGATTCATTGATTTTATTATACATATTTGTTTGTGCATTATTTTCATGTTTTGATTTATTTAACGTAATTAAAATTTCATTGTTAAAGTTTACTTGTGTTTTGTGTGTCTTCTCCTTACCTTACCACAGACGAAGTTCCAGTTTTTCTATTTTTTTTTATAACTATGTGACGAGGCCATACCCCTAGCCTTAAACAGCCGAACACCAACGCGTTACCGTCACAATATATATAGCTAAATATACTGAGGTAAATAAAGTCCATCTGTGGCTAACTGCCAACAAACTCACCCTTAACATTGACAAAACTTTCTATATTCTGTTTGGCAATAAATCCTCTAATCAAATAAATCTCAAAATAAACAATACCCAAATTTGTAACAAATTAGATGGCAAATTCCTTGGCATTCTCATTGACCACAAGCTGAATTTCCAGGGACACATTCTAAACATATCAAAAAAAGTTTCAAAAACTGTGGGCATTCTTTCTAAGATCAGATATTATGTACCACGCCCTGCCCTGGTGACTCTCTATTACTCCCTTATCTATCCATATCTCAACAATGGTATTTGTGCTTCGGGCTCTACTACCCAAAATCACTTACGTCCTCTAATTACTCAACACAAAGCTGCTATTAGGACAATATCCATTTCTGGCCCTAGACATCACTCTGTACCCCTACTCAAATCTCTGAATATGTTAGACAATAAGTCACTGCACATTCTCTCATGTGTATTATACATATATAAAACGCTAAACTATAATGCCAATCCTGATCTCAAAAGTTTCATAGAAGGTTGTAACAGAACCCATGAGCACCACACCAGAAATAAATACAGTTTTGATATTCCTAGAGTACGACTTAATCAAACCAGAAATGCTCTACAAATCAAGGGGCCCAGAATGTGGAATGACCTTCCCAACCATTTTAAAGACTGTACCTTTCTCAACCAGTTTAAGTTAAAAACGAAGCTATACCTAATAAATTCCCTGTAACCTACCTTACCTCTCTGTTGTCAACCCATGTATGTTTTTTGTTTTTTTTTGTTTTTCATATCAACGCTGTTTGAATGTAATTTTCTGTAATAATTTGTAATTGTATTTTTGCTGCTTTTTCAACAATGTTCCCCCCCTCTTTTACCTCTATTTTTATTTGTACTCAACACATTTTATTCTTTTTACCCATTAGTTTTAAGCTTTAGTCATTAGTGTTTTTTCCTGCCCGAAACGCTTTGCGTAATAGTGGCTTTAGGCATTGTATGTACTAGCTCTATCTATAAAGCCAACAAACTTTGTAAAATCTCTTTATGTATGTACCTTTACCTAAATAAAAATTATTATTATTAGTATATATATATATATATATATATATATATATATATATATATATATATATATATATATATATATGTCGTACCTAGTAGCCAGAACGCACTGCTCAGCCTACTATGCAAGGCCCGATTTGCCTAATAAGCCAAGTTTTCATGAATTAATTGTTTTTCGACTACCTAACCTACCTAACCTAACCTAACCTATCTTTTTCTGCTACCTAACCTAACCTAACCTATAAAGATAGGTTAGGTTAGGTTAGGTAGGGTTGGTTAGGTTCGGTCATATATCTACGTTAATTTTAACTCCAATAAAAAAAGATTGACCTCCGACATATTGAAATAGATAGCTTTATCATTTCATAAGAAAAAAATTAGAGAAAATATAATTATTCAGGAAAACTTGGCTTATTAGGCAAATCGGGCCTTGCATAGTAGGCAGAGAAGTGCGTTCTGGCTACTAGGTACGACATATATATATATATATATATATATATATATATATATATATGTCGTACCTAGTAGCCAGAACTCACTTCTGAGCCTACTATGCAAGGCCCGATTTGCCTAATAAGCCAAGTTTTTATGAATTAATTGCTTTTCGACTACCTAACCTAACCTAACCTATAGAGATAGGTTAGGTTAGGTTAGGTAGGGTTGGTTAGGTTCGGTCATATATCTACGTTAATTTTAACTCCAATAAAAAAAAATTGACCTCTTACATAATGAAATGGGTTGCTTTATCATTTCATAAGAAAAAAAATAGAGAAAATATATTATTTCATGAAAACTTGGCTTATTAGGCAAATCGGGCCTTGCATTGTAGGCTGAAAAGTGAGTTCTGGCTACTAGGTACGACATATATATATATATATATATATATATATATATATATATATATATATATATATATATATATATATATATATATATAAATATATATAAATATATATATATATATATATACATATATATATATATATATATAAATATATATATATATATATATATATATATATATATATATATATATATATGTCGTACCTAATAGCCAGAACGCACTTCTCAGCCTACTATTCAAGGCCCGATTTGCCTAATAAGCCAAGTTTTCATGAATTAATGTTTTTTCGTCTACCTAACCTACCTAACCTAACCTAACCTAGCTTTTTTTGGCTACCTAACCTAACCTTACCTATAAATATAGGTTAGGTTAGGTTAGGTAGGGTTGGTTAGGTTCGGGCACATATCTACGTTAATTTTAACTCCAATAAAAAAAAATTGACCTCATACATAGAGAAAAGGGTTGCTTTATCATTTCATAAGAAAAAAATTATAGTAAATATATTAATTCAGGAAAACTTGGCTTATTAGGCAAATCGGGCCTTGAATAGTAGGCTGAGAAGTGAGTTCTGGCTACTAGGTACGACATATATATATATATATATATATATATATATATATATATGTCGTACCTAGTAGTTAGAACGCACTTCTCAGCCTACTATGCAAGGCCCGATTTGCCTAATAAGCCAAGTTTTCCTGAATTATATATTTTCTCTATTTTTTTCCTTATGAAATGATAAAGCTACCCATTTCATTATGTATGAGGTAAAAAAAAATTTATTGGAGTTAAAATTAACATAGATATATGACCGAACCTAACCAACCCTACCTAACCTAACCTAACCTATCTGTATAGGTTAGGTTAGGTTAGGTAGCTGAAAAAGTTAGGTTAGGTTAGGTTAGGTAGGTTAGGTAGTCGAAAAAACATTAATTCATGAAAACTTGGCTTATTAGGCAAATCGGCCCTTGCATAGTAGGCTGAGAAGTGCGTTCTGGCTACTAGGTACGACATATATATATATATATATATATATATATATATATATATATATATATATATATATATATAAATAAATAAATTTTTTTTTAGGTAAGGTACATACATACAAGAGATTTTAGAAAGTTTGCTGGATTAATAGGTAGAGCTAGTACATACAATGCCTAAAGCCACTATTACGCAAAGCTTTTCGGGCAGGAAAAACATTAATGACTAAAGCTTAATACTAATGGGTATAAAGAAAAAAATTTGTTTAAAACAAATAAAAATAGAGGTAAAAGAGGGGGGAACATGGCTGAAAAAGCAGCACAAATACAATTACAAATTATTACAGACAATTACATTCAAACAGCATTGTTTTGAAAAAAAACAGACATAGGTTGACAACAGAGGGGTAAGGTAGGTTACAGGGAATTTATTAGGCAGTGCTTCGTTTTTATCTTAAACTGGTTGAGAGAGGTACAGTCTTTAACATAGTTGGGAAGGTCGTTCCACATTCTGGGTCCCTTGATTTGAAGAGCATTTTTAGTTTGATTAAGTCGTACTCTAGGAATATTAAAACTGTATTTATTTCTGGTATGGTGCTCATGGGTTCTGTTACAACCTTCAATGAATGTTTTGAGGTCAAGATTGGCATTACTGTTCAGCGTTTTATATATGTATAATACACATGAGAGAATGTGCAGTGACTTAATATCTAACATATTCAGAGATTTGAGTAGGGGGCCGAGAGATGTCTGGGGCTAGAGTTGGATATTGTCCTAATAGCAGCTTTGTGTTGAGTAATTAGAAGACGTAAATGATTTTGGGTAGTAGAACCCCAAGCACAAATACCATAGTTGAGGTATGGATAGATGAGGGAGTAATAGAGAGTCACCAGGGCAGGGCGGGGTACAAAATATCTGATCTTAGAAAGAATGCCAACAGTTTTTGAAACTTTTTTTGATATATTTAGAATGTGTCCCTGGAAATTCAGCTTGTGGTCGATGAGAACGCCAAGGAATTTGCCATCTAATTTGTTACAAATTTGGGTATTGTTTATTTTGAGATTTATTTGATTAGGGGATTTATTGCCAAACAGAATATAGAACGTTTTGTCAATGTTAAGGGTGAGTTTGTTGGCAGTTAGCCAAAGATGGACTTTCTTTTGCTCAGTATTTACTGTGGCATTTAGAGCAAGGGGGTCAGGACTGGAGTAAATGAAGGTTGTGTCGTCAGCAAATAGAATAGGTTTGAGGTGTTGGGAGGCATTTGGAAGGTCAATAATGTAGATGAGAAAGAGGAGAGGGCCAAATATGCTGCCCTGAGGAACACCAATGTTGATGGGTACGGTGGGAGAAATTGTATTATTCACAGAAACATACTGGAGCCTGTCAGTAAGGTAAGATTTAAGTAAGGTATGCCTTAAGTAAGGTAAGGCATACTTGGCCCTCTCCTCTTTCTCATCTTCATTAATGACCTTCCAAATGCCTCCCAACACCTCAAACCTATTCTATTTGCTGACGACACAACCTTCATTTACTCCAGTCCTGACCCCCTTGCTCTAAATGCCACAGTAAATACTGAGCTATATAAAGTCCATCTTTGGCTAATTGCCAACAAACTCACCCTTAACATTGACAAAACTTTCTATATTCTGTTTGGCAATAAATCCTCTAATCAAATAAATCTCAAAATAAACAATACCCAAATTTGTAACAAATTAGATGGAAAATTCCTTGGCATTCTCATTGACCACAAGCTGAATTTCCAGGGACACATTCTAAATATATAAAAAAAAGTTTCAAAAACTGTTGCTGTTGACATTCTTTCTAAGATCAGATATTATGTACCCCGCCCTGCCCTGGTTACTCTCTATTACTCCCTCATCTATCCATACCTCAACTATTGTATTTGTGCTTGGGGTTCTACTACCCAAAATCATTTACGTCCTCTAATTACCCAACACAAAGCTGCTATTAGGACAATATCCTACTCTGGCCCCAGACATCACTCGGTGCCCTTACTCAAATCTCTGAATATGTTAGATATTAAGTCACTTCACATTCTCTCTTGTGTATTATACATATATAAAACGCTGAACTGTAATACCAATCCTGACCTCAAAAGCTTTATTGAAGGTTGTAACAGGACCCATGAGCACCACACCAGAAATAAATACAGTTTTGATATTCCAGGAGTACGACTTAATCAAACTAGAAATGTTCTACAAATCAAGGGACCCAGAATGTGGAATGACCTTCCCAACCATGTTAAAGACTGTACCTCTCTCAACCAGTTTAAGATAAAAACTAAACACTACCTTATAAATTCCCTGTAACCTATGTTACGACCCTGGGTTCTCCAGTGGAAACCAGAGGTCAAAATTGAGCTATTAAACTTTCTGGTAGTACAGTTGAGTGCATCACGAGCGGCAATTGTTTGTATCTTCCCTGCCAGACGTAAGACTATTCTTGTTTCTCAAAGAGCATTTAAAGACTGAGCTGGGGGGTTGATTATTAAATAATAACATAGGCACCAACTTTGCTTACTAATACTTTCTAATCATTTGTAAAGTAACAATACGTTGCATAGGGGAAGATCTTTAATGTGCTTACCTGCACGATCAATTAGGCTCCTTCCGGCACCACGACATGCGGGAGGCCTAGCTGGTCACTAGGAGCGTTCTTCTCTGGCTGGCGTTCGTGGGGACGAGACCTACTCTGTGGCTGCACCCCTACTCTCCTCCCTTCTCCTCTTACTTATTTCCCTTACCTTAAGTTCCTGTACCATTAAGTTAAGTACTGTATGGTGTTTTAAGTGTGCCTACTCTGGTAGTAACGATTGGTGAGACCTGGGGGTAGTATTTGCCAGTGTTTTGGGTACCCCTAAGTGTGGTGTTTTGTATTAGGGTACCACGTGGTTTCATTACCCTAAGCTGCATCCAGCTTCAGTGCTTATCCAGTAGTACTTTACCCTAGCTTGTTCTTAGTGTAAACCTTGTATCCTGCCTAAGTGGACCAAGGCTTTTTAACGTAAGGTAGTGTGGTAAAGTTATTATTATTATTGTTATTGGTGTGAGTGTATATGGGGGGTTGTTAAGGGGTTAATAAATAAGTACATGAATTACAGAGTATCCCTTCTTCCTGTGTGGGAGTGCATTGATCAACCCTTAGACTGACATATATGGTCTAGTAGCCAATTAATATTACTGTGGATAGTTTATTTTGGGGGCCGGGCCTTTTAGCTCTCCCATATTTGATACTCTGTCTTCTAACTACCCTTACCCCTTAATAGTACCAGTTCCCCCATAGAAGCCCACATCACACAAATATTTATAACAACCTACCTTACCCCTCTATTGTCAACCCATCTGTTATTTTTTTTAATCAACACTGTTTGTCAACCTATTGTATTTGTGCTGCTTTTTCAGTCATGTTCCCCCTTTTTTATCTTTATTTGTATTTGTTCTCAACACATTTTATTTTTTATGCTCAATTAGTATTAAGTTCTAGATATTAATGTTTTTCCTGTCCGAAACGCATTGCGTAATAGTGGCTTTAGGCATTGTATGTACTAGCTCTATCTATATATCGATCCATTAATGTAACATCACTTGTATGTATGTACCTTACCTGAATAAACATATTTATATTTATTTATTTATTTATTTATTTGAGGTATTGCAGGGAGTGTCCTCTGACTCCATAATGATGTAATTTAAGAAGAAGGTTTTGGTGGTTGACAGTGTCAAAAGGCTTACGCAGGTCCACAAATAACCCAACAGGGAACTCCTTTTTATCAAGAGCTGCATGAATCAAGTTAATCATGCTAATAAGTGCATCGTTAGTGCTTTTTTTGGGTCTGAAGCCATATTGACATGAGCTAAGTATATTGTGTTTGGCTAGAAAAGAGTAAAGCTGCTTGTAGAATAGTTTTTCAAATATTTTTGACAAGTTAGGCAGGATTGATATAGGTCTGTAGTTGTTAACATCTGTGAGATCACCACATTTGTGGACAGGGGTTACTCTTGCTTTTTTTTAGAATGTCTGGAAAGGTTTGAAGTTCAATTGACTTGTTGAAGAGCAATGCAATAGCAGGGGCTAAAGATCTGGAGGCTTTTTTTTGTAAATTAAAGTTGGTATCTCCTCGAGGGCACTAGACTTGGTTTTAAGGGAAAGGATTATCTCATTGACATCAGTGGAATTAGTAGGCTTTAGGTACAGAGACTGTGGATAGTTACCTGTAAGATAGTCCTATATATATATATATATATATATATATATATATATATATATATATATATATATATATATATATATATATATATACATATATATATATATGTCGTACCTAGTAGCCAGAACTCACTTCTCAGCCTACTATGCACGGCCTGATTTGCCTAATAAGCCAAGTTTTCATGAATTAATTGTTTTTCGACGACCTAACCTAACCTAACCTAACTTTTTCGGCTACCTAACCTAACCTAACCTATAAAGATAGGTTAGGTTAGGTTAGGTAGGGTTGGTTAGGTTCGGTCATATATCTACGTTAATTTTAACTCCAATAAAAAAAATCGACCTCATACATAATGAAATGGGAAGCTTTATCATTTCATAAGAAAAAAATTAGAGAAAATATATTAATTCAGGAAAACTTGGCTTATTAGGCAAATCGGGCCTTGCATAGTAGGCCGAGAAGTGCGTTCTGGCTACTAGGTACGACATATATATATATATATATATATATATATATATATATATATATATATATATATATATATATGTCGTACCTAGTAGCCAGAACTCACTTCTCAGCCTACTATTCAAGGCCCGATTTGCCTAATAAGCCAAGTTTTCCTGAATTAATATATTTACTATAATTTTTTTCTCATGAAATGATAAAGCAACCCTTTTCTCTATGTATGAGGTCAATTTTTTTTTATTGGAGTTAAAATTAATGTAGATATATGACCGAACCTAACCAACCCTACCTAACCTAACCTAACCTATATTTATAGGTAAGGTTAGGTTAGGTAGCCAAAAAAAGCTAGGTTAGGTTAGGTTAGGTAGGTTAGGTAGACGAAAAAACATTAATTCATGAAAACTTGGCTTATTAGGCAAATCGGGCCTTGAATAGTAGGCTGAGAAGTGCGTTCTGGCTATTAGGTACGACATATATATATATATATATATATATATATATATATATATATATATATATATATATATATATATATATATATATGTGTCGTACCTAGTAGCCAGAACTCACTTCTCAGCCTACTATGCAAGGCCCGATTTGCCTAATAAGCCAAGTTTTCCTGAATTAATATATTTTCTCTAATTTTTTTCTTATGAAATGATAAAGCTACCCATTTCATTATGTATGAGGTCAATTGTTTTTTATTGGAGATAAAATTAAAGTAGATATATGACCGAACCTAACCAACCCTACCTAACCTAACCTAACCTATCTTTATAGGTTAGGTTAGGTTAGGTAGCCGAAAAAGTTAGGTTAGGTTTGGTTAGGTCGTCGAAAAACAATTAATTCATGAAAACTTGGCTTATTAGGCAAATCAGGCCGTGCATAGTAGGCTGAGAAGTGAGTTCTGGCTACTAGGTACGACATATATATATATATATATATATATATATATATATATATATATATATATATATATATATATATATATATATATATATATATATACATATAAATATATATATATATATATATATATATATATATATATATATATATATATATATATATATATATATATATATATATATATATATATATATATATATATATATACCCAGGAAACACAAACCGAAACTGTCTCTATTTTCCGCTTGTTACAACTTGTAATAAAGTTGTTACATCTTGGCTTAACGTGTTTATGACGTATTAGAACGTTGTTACAACTTGCTATATTGGTTGTTATAACTGGTTAGGAGGTGTTAAAACTTGTTCGAACGTTGTACCAACGTCGTAGTTTCGGTGTGTGTTTGGCGGGTATATATATGTATACATATATATATATATATATATATATATATATATATATATATATATATATATATATATATATATATATATATATATATATTAGTATATTTTGGTAGCAGTCTTTCCTGTAGACATATATTATTAAATATGACCGAAAAAGTAAGATTAATAATTCTAACACGAATTTTCTCATCTTTCGTACATTACGCTTCACTGTTGGAGGTAAATCAAAAATCACTTCTCCAAAATTCATTTTTATTTCTAGTCTGACGCGACACGGGCGCGTTTCGTAAAACTTATTACATTTTCAAAGACTTCACAAATACACAACTGATTAGAACTTGCGTTTCCCTGATTTTATATCTACATTTGAGTGAGGTGGGAAGGGTGATGTGGCATTACATTTGAGTGAGGTGGGAAGGGTGATGTGGCATTAACACAAGACAGAACACTAGGGGATATTAATAGGGTATTAAAAGTATCAACACAAGACAGAACAGAAACAATGGGTATTGAATAGAAGTGTTTGTAGAAAGCCTATTGGTCCATATTTCTTGATGCTTCTATATTGGAGCGGAGTCTTGAGGTGGGTAGAATATAGTTGTGCAATATTAATCAAAGTATTAATCTTACTTTTTCGGTCATATTTAATAATATATATATATATATATATATATATATATATATATATGTATATATATATATATATATATATATATATATATATATATATATATATATATATATGTATACATATATATATATATATATATATATATATATATATATATATATATATATATATATATATATATATGTATGTATATATATATATATATATATATATATATATATATATATATATATATATATATTTATTTATTTATTTTTTTATTTATGCATATACAAGAATGTACATAAGGAATGTGAGGATACAAATATGGTAATTACAGTCTTGTAAAGCCACTAGCACGCGCAGCGTTTCGGGCAGGTCCTTAATCTAAGAAAATTTTAAGGAGGTAAATACTTGCAAAGTTTATAGACAAAAAAAATGAAAACAGATTACATGGAATGAAAAAAAAGAAGATGAGAGAAAATTATAGGTACAGTATATTAAAGCACATAGGTAGCCATGATTGATTGCAATGACAGCTTAAAATGGTAGTTGACAACAAATTGGTAGGCACAATACAGCAGAAACAATATATGATTGATTGCAATGACAGCTTGAATGGTAGTTGACAAAAATTGGTAGTCACAATACAGCATATGGCTAGCACATAAAAGAAGACAGCAATGAACACAATGATAAGGTTGTTTGATATTACATAAAAATTAGGAGATTGGGTAACACTAGGTACAGAGCAAATTTAAAGCTCAGTGTAGGAAACTAAATAGATGAAGTTAGGTACTTTTTGGTTTTGCTTTTAAATAAGGCAAAAGTTTTACAGTTTTTCAATTCACTAGGGAGTGAGTTCCATAGACTAGGTCCCTTAATTTGCATAGAGTGTTTACACAGATTAAGTTTGACCCTGGGGATATCAAAGAGATATTTATTTCTGGTGTGGTGATAATGGGTCCTATTACATCTGTCCAGGGAGAGTTTCAGAGCATGGTTTGCATTTAAGAACAGGGTTTTGTAAATGTAGTTGACACAAGAGAATGTGTGGAGGGAGTTAATATTTAGCAAGTTTAGGGATTTAAACAAGGGAGCTGAGTGTTGTCTGAAAGCAGAGTTAGTTATTATTCTGATAGCAGATTTTTGCTGTGTGATGATGGGCTTAAGGTGGTTTGCAGTGATAGACCCCCATGCACAGATACCATAATTAAGATAGGGGTAGATTAGTGCATAATATAGTGAGAGGAGAGCAGAGTTAGGAACATAATATCTGATTTTGGAGAGTATACCAACTGTCTTAGAGACTTTCTTAGTTATGTGTTGAATGTGGGTGCTGAAGTTGAGTCTCTTGTCTAGGAATAGGCCAAGAAACTTGCCATCATTTTTATTACTGATGTTAATGTTGTCTATCTGTAGCTGAATTGCATTTGATGATTTGCTTCCAAATAAGATGTAGTAAGTCTTTTCGATGTTTAATGTTAGTTTGTTCGTTGACATCCATAAGTGGACTTTTTTTAATTCATTATTCACAACATTATTTAGTGTATGTGGGTTGAGGTTTGAGTAGATTAGGGTAGTATCGTCAGCAAACAATATAGGTTTGAGAATATTAGAGACATTAGGCAGATCGTTTATATATATAAGAAATAGAAGAGGTCCTAAGATGCTGCCCTGTGGCACTCCAACGGTAATTGGTAGAGTGGAAGAAGTTGTATCATTGATGGTTACATATTGGTGTCTGTCACTAAGATAGGATCGGATGTAGTCAAGGGCAAGGCCTCGGATTCCATAATGCTGGAGTTTAAGTAAGAGGTAGTTGTGATTAATAGTATCAAAGGCTTTTCTTAGGTCAATGAAGAGTCCAATCGGAAACTCATTTTTGTCAAGGGCTGACCCAGCAAACATTTTCATGTTTTTAAAACATCCTAAAAACGACATTTCATTGTTTTCAGCACGTTTATAATTACGTTTAGAAAAGGTTTTTTGAGAACTTTTATATACAACCTTAGAACGTAAATAATTAACATTTCTAAAAACTTTTTTATAATCTTTTAATTACCTACATTAAAACGTTTAGGGTAAATTAGGGTATAATAATTTTTTAATTCATATCTGAAATAGAAAGGGAGAGAAAGAAAGAAGACATATCTGAGAAAGAAATGGACATCCTATATATGTATGTGCAAATTACAAATAAATAGGGTACAAAAAGAGAATTAAAATATTATATTTATTTAATTAAGAATGAGTAATACAACAAAATATATGTAATAGCTCGAAATATATAGACTATATCTATAACAGAATATAAAAGTAAAAATTTAAAAATCTATATATGCAATATGTGAACACAATAGATTTTGTGATCAAGCAGCCTGTCATGATTCATGTCATGCTGAGATCAGTCTGACGTTACAAGCAGTTATTGTTACTTAAAACTAAAACAAGTAAAATTTTCCGAGTATACATATAACGCTATAGTTTTTCTATGACTAATAATAAAAATCTATTAATCAAAAGTTTAGGACTAATTAACTAAAAATAAAAATCTACAAGTGAATGTAAACAGTCAAGTATTATATTCATGTAGAAAGAGAAAGAAAAAGAGAGAGAGAAGGAAAGAAAGAGAAAGAAAGAAAGGGAGAAAGAGAGAGAAAGAAAAGAAAAAACAGTCATGTATAATATTCATATTAGCACCATGCAATATAACTTAGATTAAGTAAAAATCTCAGACATTTTTAAATCAAATGAAATATGAGAGCCAGAGAGAGAGAGAGCGAGAGCCAGAGAGAGAGCGTGAGCCAGAACCAGAGAGAGAGTCAGAGCCAGAGAGAGAGAGAGAGAGCCAGAGCCAGAGAGAGCCAGAGCCAGAGAGAGAGAGAGAGAGCCAGAGAGAAAGAGAGAGCCAGAGAGAGAGAGCCAGAGAGAGAGAGAGAGAGAGAGCCAGAGAGAGAGAGAGCCAGAGCCAGAGAGAGAGAGAGCCAGAGCCAGAGAGAGAGAGCGTGAGCCAGAGCCAGAGAGAGAGTGAGTCAGAGCTAGAGAGAGAGTCAGAGCCAGAGAGAGAGCCAGAGCCAGAGAGCGAGAGAGAGCCAGAGAGAGAGAGAGCCAGAGAGAGAGAGAGCCAGAGAGCGAGAGCCAGAGAGCAAGAGCCAGAGAGAGCGAGAGCCAGAGAGAGCGAGAGAGCCAGAGAAAGAGAGAAAGAGAGGGAGAGAGAGAGAGAGAGAGAGAGAGAGAGAGAGAGAGAGAGAGAGAGAGAGAGGGCCAGAGCCAGAGAGAGAGAGCCAGAGCCAGAGAGAGAGAGAGAGAGCCAGAGAGAAAGAGAGAGAAAGAGAGAGCCAGAGAGAGAGAGAGCCAGAGAGAGAGAGCGCCAAAGAGAGAGAGAGAGCCAGAGCCAGAGAGAGAGAGAGAGCCAGAGAGAGAGAGAGCCAGAGAGAGAGAGAGAGAGAGAGAGAGAGAGAGAGAGAGCCAGAGAGAGAGAGAGAGAGCAAGAGAGCCAGAGAGAGAGCAAGAGAGCGAGCAAGAGAGCCAGAGCCAGAGAGCCAGAGAGAGAGCAAGAGAGCCAGAGAGAGAGCAAGAGAGCCAGAGAGAGAGAGAGCCAGAGAGAGAGAGAGCAAGAGAGCCAGAGAGAGAGAGAGAGCAACAGAGCCAGAGAGAGAGCGAGAAAGAGAAAGAAAAAGAAAGAGAAAGAAAGAAAGAGAGAGAGAGAGAGAGAGAGAGAGAGAGAGAGAGAGAGAGAGAGAGAGAGAGAGAGAGAGAGAGAGAGAGAGAGAGAGAGAGAGAGAGAGAGAGAGAGAGAAAGAGAGAGAGAGAAAGAGAGAGACAGACAGACAGAGACAGAAAGACACACACACACAACAAAAGAGGAGACAGAACAAAATTAAGGCAAGGAGAGAGAAGACAGAACAGAAACAACAGAGAGAGGAGAGAAATGAGAAATCATTGAAGAGAAGGGGAAGAGAAACACAAGATAAGAAAAAGATACAAGAAAAATATACAAGATAAAAATGACATAAATGAATACCACAAATATAAAAAGTAAAGGAAGAGAGAAGCTAGAAGAGACAGGAAACGAGAGGTGTTAGAAGAGAGGAGGAAAGGAGAGATTAAAAGACAAGAAAAACAGGAGAGAAACGTAAAAGAAATAAAAAAAAGGGACATTTGTGAGGAGAGAAAATAAAGAGACCAGAGAAGACCATATATCAAGAGTGTGAGGATAAAGACTTATATATTTTCTTAGTAGACATCCTCTGGCTCTTGTTGCCCCTCTTGTATACGAATTGTACTTGCAAGTTTTCCCTGAAAAGATATTAACAAAATTAATATTTAATTATTTATTTATATAAATTGTACACACACAAACTTTATATATTATATATATATATATTATATATATATATATATATATATATATATATATATATATATATATATATATATATATATATATATATATATATGTTTTATTAAATATGACCGAAAAAGTAAGATTAATAATTCTAACACGAATTTTCTCAATCTTTCGTACATTATGCTTCACTGTTGGAGGTAAATAAAAAATCACTTCTCCAAAATTCATTTTTATTTCTAGTCTGACGCGACACGGGCGCGTTTCGTAAAACTTATTACATTTTCAAAGACTTCACAAATACACAACTGATTAGAACTTGCGTTTCCCTGATTTTATATCTACATTTGAGTGAGGTGGGAAGGGTGATGTGGCATTACATTTGAGTAAGGTGGGAAGGATGATGTGGCATTAGAGGATATTAATAGGGTATTAAAAGTATCAACACAAGACAGAACACGAAACAATGGATATTGAATAGAAGTGTTTGTAGAAAGCCTATTGGTCCATATTTCTTGATGCTTCTATATTGGAGCGGAGTCTTGAGGTGGGTAGAATATAGTTGTGCAATAATTGGCTGTTGATTGCTGGTGTTGACTTCTTGATGTGTAGTGCCTCGCAAACGTCTAGCCGCCTGCTATCGCTGTATCTATCGATGATTTCTGTGTTGTTTACTAGGATTTCTCTGGCGATGGTTTGGTTATGGGAAGAGATTATATGTTCCTTAATGGAGCCCTGTTGTTTATGCATCGTTAAACGCCTAGAAAGAGATGTTGTTGTCTTGCCTATATACTGGGTCATATAGGCCAGCCTACTCATGAGAAACTCTCCAGACACGAAACAGAACGCTTTAAAAGAGACTAACGTCGTCTATGCCTTCAAATGCCCACTTGGGGACTGTAAGCTCCAAAAAACCCAGTATATAGGCAAGACAACAACATCTCTTTCTAGGCGTTTAACGATGCATAAACAACAGGGCTCCATTAAGGAACATATAATCTCTTCCCATAACCAAACCATCGCCAGAGAAATCCTAGTAAACAACACAGAAATCATCGATAGATACAGCGATAGCAGGCGGCTAGACGTTTGCGAGGCACTACACATCAAGAAGTCAACACCAGCAATCAACAGCCAATTATTGCACAACTATATTCTACCCACCTCAAGACTCCGCTCCAATATAGAAGCATCAAGAAATATGGACCAATAGGCTTTCTACAAACACTTCTATTCAATATCCATTGTTTCGTGTTCTGTCTTGTGTTGATACTTTTAATACCCTATTAATATCCTCTAATGCCACATCATCCTTCCCACCTTACTCAAATGTAATGCCACATCACCCTTCCCACCTCACTCAAATGTAGATATAAAATCAGGGAAACGCAAGTTCTAATCAGTTGTGTATTTGTGAAGTCTTTGAAAATGTAATAAGTTTTACGAAACGCGCCCGTGTCGCGTCAGACTAGAAATAAAAATGAATTTTGGAGAAGTGATTTTTGATTTACCTCCAACAGTGAAGCATAATGTACGAAAGATTGAGAAAATTCGTGTTAGAATTATTAATCTTACTTTTTCGGTCATATTTAATAAAATATGTCTACAGGAAAGACTGCTACCAAAATATACTAATATATATATGTATATATATATATATATATATATATATATATATATATATATATATATATATATATGTATATATATATATATATATATATATATATATATATATATATATATATATATATATATATATATATATATATATGTCGTACCTAGTAGCCAGAATGCACTTCTCGGCCTACTATGCAAGGCCCGATTTGCCTAATAAGCCAAGTTTTCCTGAATTAATACATTTTCTAGAATTTTTTTCTTATGAAATGATAAAGCTACCTATTTCATTATGTATGAGGTCAATTTTTTTTTATTGGAGTTAAAAATAACGTAGATATATGACCGAACCTAACCAACCCTACCTAACCTAACCTAACCTATCTTAATAGGTTAGGTTAGGTTAGGTAGCCGAAAAAGTTAGGTTAGGTTAGGTTAGGTAGGTTTGGTAGTCGAAAAACAATTAATTCATGAAAACTTGGCTTATTAGGCAAATTGGGCCTTGCATAGTAGGCTGAGAAGTGCGTTCTGGCTACTAGGTACGACATATATATATATATATATATATATATATATATATATATATATATATATATATATATATATATATATATATATATATATATATATATATATATATATAATTTCGTAAACCTCACCCTGTAAACATTCATGTTTCTACATGTTAAACAAGCTACGAGGATGAGGGAAGGGGATGTTCCCTCCATGCTGGATATTATATTTACCAGGAAAGAGAAAGATATATTTATCATTCAGTACCTCCCTCCTTTGGTACCTCCCTTTTCCTCCTTTCAGTACCTCCCTCCTTTTACCCAAGTGACATTGTCACTTGGGTAAAAGTGACCATGTCTTTTTGGGAATAAAGTATGCAATGCATTATAATCTGGAAGAAAATGAGCTTGAAGCAGTTGAAAAACCTGACTTGTGGAGAGGTCATTATGGGGAACTCAGATATTTCCTTAAGGAATTTGACAAACACTTGCTGTTAGGACATGAAGTAAATGAGATGTATGTCAAGTTTTGTGAAATATATGATAATGGCACAACAAAATTTATACTAAAGCAGAGATGCAGAACTAGGAAAAAGGGAAAAATTGCCCAAACATACAAGGAATACAAAGATGCGAGAAACAACAATAGCAGTAAGGAGAGGGGCAGAAAGACTATGAATTTCGGTCATATTCAACAACACAAATATACATACACACACATACATTATTGGAAAAAATTGGAATTGGAATATTGGAAAAAATAATTAAAACTAAATGGGTAGAATACCTGGAGAGAAATGATATAATTTCAGACAGACAGTATGGTTTTCGATTTGGAAGATCCTGTGTATCGAATTTACTCAGTTTCTATGATCGAGCAACAGATATATTACAGGAAAGAGATGGTTGGGTTGACTGCATCTATCTGGACCTAAAAAAGGCATTCGACAGAGTTCCACATAGAGAGGTTGTTCTGGAAACTGGAAAATATTGGAGGGGTGACAGGTAAGCTTCTAACATGGATGAAAAATTTTCTGACTGATAGAAAAATGAGGGCAGTAATCAGAGGCAATGTATCGGACTGGAGAAATGTCACAAGTGGAGTACCACAGGGTTCAGTTCTTGCACCAGTGATGTTTATTGTCTACATAAATGATCTACCAGTTGGTATACAGAATTACATGAACATGTTTGCTGATGATGCTAAGATAATAGGAAGGATAAGAAATTTAGATGATTGTCATGCCCTTCAAGAAAACCTGGATAAAATAAGTATATGGAGCACCACTTGGCAAATGGAATTTAATGTTAATAAATGCCATGTTATGGAATGTGGAACAGGAGAACATAGACCCCACACAACCTATACATTATGTGAGAAATCTTTAAAGAATTCTGATAAAGAAAGAGATCTAGGGGTGGTTCTAGATAGAAAACTATCACCTGAGAACCACATAAAGAATATTGTGCGAGGAGCCTATGCTACGCTTTCTAACTTTAGAATTGCGTTTAAATACATGGATGGTGATATACTAAAGAAATTGTTCATGACTTTTGTTACGCCAAAGCTAGAATATGCAGCTGTTGTGTGGTGCCCAACAACAGAAGTTGGCCCATATCTTAAGAAGCACATCAACAAACTGGAAAAGGTGCAAAGACATGCTACTAAGTGGCTCCCAGAACTGAAGGGCAAGAGCTACGAGGAGAGGTTAGAGGCATTAAATATGCCAAAACTAAAAGACAGAAGAAAGAGGTGATATGATCACTACATACAAAATAGTATCAGGAATTGATAAAATCGACAGGGAAGATTTCCTGAGACCTGGAACTTCAAGAACAGGAGGTCATAGATTGAAACTAGCTTAACACAGATGCTAAAGAAATATAAGAAAATTCACTTTCGCAAATAGCGTGGTAGACGGTTGGAACAAGTTAGGTGAGAAGGTGGTGGTGGCCAAGACTGTCAGTAGTTTCAAAGCGTTATATGACAAAGAGTGCTGGGAAGACGGTCTCATCCTGTAACTACACTTAGGTATTTACACACACACTATATATATATATATATATATATATATATATATATATATATATATATATATATATATATATATATATATATATATATATATAATATATATATATATATATAATATATATATATATATATATATATATATATATATATATATGTCGTACCTAGTAGCCAGAACTCACTTCTCAGCCTACTATTCAAGGCCCGATTTGCCTAATAAGCCAAGTTTTCCTGAATTAATATATTTACTATAATTTTTTTCTTATGAAATGATAAAGCAACCCTTTTCTCTATGTATGAGGTAAATTTTTTTTTATTGGAGTTAAAATTAACGTAGATATATGACCGAACCTAACCAACCCTACCTAACCTAACCTAACCTATATTTATAGGTAAGGTTAGGTTAGGTAGCCAAAAAAAGTTAGGTTAGGTTAGGTTAGGTAGGTTAGGTAGACGAAAAAACATTAATTCATGAAAACTTGGCTTATCAGGCAAATCGGGCCATGCATAGTAGGCTGAGAAGTGAGTTCTGGCTACTAGGTACGACATATATATATATAATATATATATATATATATATAATATATATATATATATATATTATATACACATATATAAATATATATATATATATATATATATATATATATATATATATATATATATATATATATATATATATATATATATATATATGTCGTATCTAGTAGCCAGAATGCACTTTTCAGCCTACTATGCAAGGCCCGATTTGCCTAATAAGCCAAGTTTTCATTAATTAATATATTTTCTTTTTTTTTCTTATGAAATGATAAAGCTATCCATTTCATTATGTATGAGGTCAATTCTTTTTTTATTGGAGTTAAAATTAATATAGATATATGACCGAACCTAACCAACCCTACCTAACCTATCTTTATAGGTTAGGTTAGGTAGCTGAAAATGTTAGGTTAGGTAGTCGAAAAAACATTAATTCATGAAAACTTGGCTTATTAGGCAAATCGGGCCTTGCATAGTAGGCTGAGATGTGCGTTCTGGCTACTAGGTACGACACACACACACATATATATATATATATATATATATATATATATATATATATATATATATATATATATATATATATATATATATATATATATATATATATATATGTCGTACCTAGTAGCCAGAACACACTTTTCAGCCTACTATGCAAGGCCCAATTTGCCTAATAAGCCAAGTTTTCATGAATTAATTGTTTTTCGACTACCTAACCTACCTAACCTAACCTAACCTAACTTTTTTGGCTACCTAACCTAACCTAACCTATAAAGATAGGTTAGGTTAGGTTAGGTTAGGTAGGGTTGGTTAGGTTCGGTCATATATCTACGTTAATTCTAACTCCAATAAAAAAAAATTGACCTCATACATAATGAAATGGGTAGCTTTATCATTTCATAAGAAAAAAATTATTGAAAATATATTAATTCAGGAAAACTTGGCTTATTAGGCAAATTTGGCCTTGCATAGTAGGCTGAGAAGTGCGTTCTGGCTACTAGGTACGACATATATATATATATATATATATATATATATATATATATATATATATATATATATATATATATATATATCGGACAATTAGTAAAAAAAAAAAAAAAATTTAAATTATTTTACCTTGTACCTAGATCCACCAGGCCTGTTTGGTGCATGTTTCAGTACTTCAGAAATCTGGAAGGTCACATCCTCCTCCTCAACTTGTGGATGTGCATTGATAGATGATTCTGTAAAATTAAGTTATTTATATAATAATAAATTCAGTATAACAATAATATTCTGTAAAATTAAAAGTAATTTATACATCAATCAGATAAAACTCTCCAGAGATGGTGATACACAACATATAAAGGACAAGCTTCAGAACAAAATATGCATTTAGGAATAAGGTTTTGTACATGTAGGTAGCACATGAGAAAATAAGTGGAAGGTGATCAAGTTTATATTAACATGTTAATGGCTTTGTTAAGGCTTTGCAAGAATGAAAAAATATTAATAATATAATATCACCTACCAATTAATTGTACATCATTTATAAGTCAATTATTTGCATTATTATTATTCAATACTAATGATATAAAAATGCATTTTGTAATCTACTATTTATGCAAGTATTAAGCACAGGATCATGAAATAAACTGCACAATACTGTAATGGATAAACCAATTAAGTTTACATTTTCCTATAGCTAAGTCAGTCAGTTCTATTAGCAGCAGAGAACAATTATGCCCAACCTCTATTAAATGAAACAATCTTAAGAGCAAGTGATAGAAATATAATCATTTATGCTTGGGAAAATATTATGGAATGGTTCCAAATATGAAAAATATTAAGTTTTTTGGTTAAAATTTTTTAATTTAAAATTTAAATTTTTAAGTGAATTTTAAACTTTAAAAAAATTATTTAATTTTTTGGTTACTTACTTAAAATAACATTATATAGTTCTTGTTTTTGTAGAAATGCCAATTTCTTCTTTTGCCCTTCCAGACTGTATAGTGACCACAGGCCGTTTGTTCATATCTTCATTATTCTTCGAACCATGGTTGCACAATCAGACCCACGTACACTGGTTAAAAGCATCACCTAAAAGCAACAACAAAAATGTAGTACACTGACGAATTTTGAATATATATATATATATATATATATATATATATATATATATATATATATATATATATATATATATATATATATATATATATATATATAAATATATATACATATATATATATATATATATATATATATATATATATATATATATATATATATATATATATATATATATATATATGTATGCCATATACATATATATGCTATGTTGTATGCTACAACTTGGCTGATAATAAAGCCATTCACAACTGCAGGCCTAATAAAAAAAGGAGGTGGCATAGCAATATCTTACAAAGATACCTTCATCTGCAATAGTGTCATTAGTAATAGAGACGACTATTGTGAATATACCTTTGCCAAGTTCTCCAGTAAATCCCTTAAATCCTCCTTGAACAAGAGGGTTTTTACTTGATCGAACCATATTCTTAACCTGCTGCAGGTAATTTTCAAATGGAAATGCTGAACATCTGTCCAAACTACCAAACTCTTTGGCATCAGAGGATATGTGTGTTAGGCAGTGTACATTGTACACTAAAAAATCCTTACCATACAGCTCACGAGCCTTTAACACAAAGTACAGCAAAAGATCATGTGCATATTAACTGTAATTTAACTGAATCAATTTAGGTGATACAAGAATAGAAATGGCTACACTCAGAGTCAGGAAATGGTCATACAATTCTTTGGGTAAGATTCCCTTCAGTACAATCTTACCGGTGTAGAGAAGGAGTTGCCTGTATTCAGTCGCTTTCCATCTATCAACCTCTGAAAGACTTCGAGGTTTACCTGTTCTTTTAGGCGTCGCTTTTTGGCCCGTGACATACGCTGCCATCTTGTGTGGTATTCTCTTCTTCTTTCTATGATGTGTGCATACATTCTGAAGGAGAAAGGCCAAGTGCTACATTACCAATTACTATTACAAGATTATTAGTAAAGTATTGTACTGCAAAAAGCAAATAAAATGGGGTAAACTAAACTTTGAAAACAAATAATAATTAAAACAGGTAAATTAGTAAAATAACAAAGGCTTAAGCAGACATGACTCTGCTTAAGCCATGTAAAGCAGACAGATAAGATGGCAATATATAAGGGGAAAAAATTAAAAAGCTAGGATATAAAACTAATTGAGATCAAAAGCATAAATTACTAAAGTAGGGGAAAAAATAACAAATGACTTCATAAAAAAATTATCCAATTGCCAACAGCAGCTTGGTAGTACGAGTCTAAGTCTAAGAAACAAAAAAAAATTTAAATGCTGTTATCTGCAATGAAACAATACATACTATTGCACGTACCGAAACATTGATGAATGTAAAAAATAGAGAACTATTTGCTGAATGTCCCATAAATGGATTTAAACTATTTTACACAAAGAGGGGGGAGAAGCCATGTATGTTAGGGAATATTTGAAATGTAGTCTCGAAAAGTACACAACTGTGATAGGAAAATTAGGTCACATGGAGGAGTGGGTCTGTATACTATGGAAGACCTTGTATGCTCGGAGCTCCTTAACATTACAAATGAGGTGGTAGAGGTATTGGGATTAAAAATAGAGAAAATAAATTTAGTGATTATTCTAATATACAAACCGCCAGATGCAACGGCCGAGGAATTCACAGAACAGATAAACAAAATGGAGAACTCGATACCTCATATTATCTTCCTAGGTGACTTCAACTTGCCTAGTCTAAGATGGAGAATAGCAAACAATAATATTATACCAGGAAATTTATCGAGACCTAACCACTCTGCTTCCTGGCAATACGTTAGTAATGAATAAATATGATATATTTACTCATTATAATGTTGGTGCTGAATGTACAACACGAAAAAACATAATTTTAATCTGAAAAAGTATCTTTTTATAAAGAAATTAGACGAAAATAAAGAGCTGGTGACGCCAAATCAAGTCGACGATCCAAGCGTCGGTTAGGTTAAGTTAGGTCAACCTAGCCTAACATATTATATTTATTCATTACTAACGTATTGCCAGGAAGCTTTGTGAAGCTTATGTAGCTTGTGGTAGCTTGTGGTAATTAGACGGACCCTCATTTTAACAGAAACTTGGCTAAGTAAAGACTATACCCAACTCTACAACTTAGCTGGTTATAAAGGCATTCATAATTGCAGGCCTAGTAAAAAAGGAGGTGTTATACCAAAACAGATGCAGAACTAGGAAACAGGATTTCTTCAACAGAAATTTTGAAATTGTTCACAATTTTTGTTACACCAAAGTTGGAGTATGCAGCAGTTGTATGGTGCCCATATCTTAGAAAGCATATCAACAAACTGGAAACGGTGCAGAGACATGCCACTAAGTGGCATTAACTAAATGCCATTAAATATGCCAAATATACTACATAAATATACATACTACACATGCACAATAATTGTCCTGGGTCCAATGTCCTGGGACCTCTGATATCCATTATATATATATATATATATATATATATATATATATATATATATATATATATATATATATATATATATATATATAATATATAATATATATATATATATATATATATATATATATATATATATATATATATATATATATATATATATATAGGGCCATCAACACACCTCCAGCTAGGGCCACCAACACACCTCCAGGGCCATCAACACGCCTCCAGGGCCATCAACACAACACCACCATCAACACACCTCCAGCCAGGGCCACCAACACACCTCCAGGGCCACCAACACACCTCCAGGGCCACCAACACACCTCCAGGGCCACCAACACACCTCCAGGGCCATCAACACACCTCCAGGGCCACCAACACACCTCCAGAGCCATCAACACGCCTCCAGGGCCACCAACACACCTCCAGGGCCATCAACACACCTCCAGGGCCACCAACACACCTCCAGGGCCATCAACACGCCTCCAGGGCCATCAATACAACACCACCATCAACACACCTCCAGCCAGGGCCACCAACACACCTCCAGGGCCACGAACACACCTCCAGGGCCATCAACACACCTCCAGGGCCACCAACACACCTCCAGGGCCACCAACACACCTCCAGGGCCATCAACACACCTCCAGGGCCACCAACACACCTCCAGGGCCATCAACACACCTCCAGGGCCACCAACACACCTCCAGGGCCATCAACACACCTCCAGGGCCATCAACACCCCTCCAGCCAGGGCCACCAACACACCTCCAGGGCCACCAACACACCTCCAGGGCCACCAACACACCTCCAGGGCCACCAACACACCTCCAGGGCCACCAACACACCTCCAGGGCCACCAACACACCTCCAGAGCCATCAACACGCCTCCAGGGGCATCAACACAACACCACCATCAACACACCTCCAGCCAGGGCCACCAACACACCTCCAGCCAGGGCCACCAACACACCTCCAGGGCCACCAACACACCTCCAGGGCCACCAACACACCTCCAGGGCCACCAACACACCTCCAGGGCCACCAACACACCTCCAGGGCCACCAACACACCTCCAGAGCCATCAACACGCCTCCAGGGGCATCAACACAACACCACCATCAACACACCTCCAGCCAGGGCCATCAACACAACACCACCATCAACACACCATCCAGCCTACCACCACAAGCTTATATATATACTACACATGTCTAAGAGCAAATAAAAGAAAACAGTTACCTTAACTATTGAAGATGCAGCAGGATTTTGTGGATAAGCCAGCAGCAGTCCCTCTCGACACGGTTTTAAAATGGCGGCGACTACCACAACATGCAACGAGCCTAAAGAATGTCCAGCGCTAGTATTATCTAAACGCTATTATATATTATCAAGCAATACGGAAATCTAAAATAAAAAAATGATACAAATAATTGTATTAAATATTTATTTGCAATCACAATACCTCGGGAATATATTTTTGCGTTAGCAAAACATATTAAGTTCGTATTTAGTTTAACTCATTTAAATTCTTTACAAATAATGACCTGATTTTACCTGATGGCCACTAACATTAATGTTTTATGTTGATACATTTCATACCCTTATTATTTCAATTTCTTTCTTTATTATGCACCCCATACCCATCCCGTGGGCGGTGGTGTAAAGGATTACAGAGGCACATATAATGGGTTCAGGAACTGAACTCTCTAGTTTGTTTAGCTAAGCAAATAACAATTTTTGACCCTAGTTACAAAATTATTAATGTTATATATACATGTACACACTCTCATACATACATGTACATATATATATATATATATATATATATACATATACATATATACATACACATACATATTTATAATCACCCACACAAATACACACATCAATAATCTCTGTGTCACTTATTTTATACATGTTCTTGTAGAACATTCTATTGCGAACACATTGGGCTCAAGTTCAAGTTCAAGTATGTTTATTGAGATAAGCAATAAATACATCTCAAAGGGATAGAGTAGCTTAGGCTATTTCTACCCCCTCTACTTCAAGTCCCTCAAGGGGCGCACAAATTCAGTGAGTACAAATAGACATATAACAGTACAAGAATCCCATTTAACATTGCAAACACATTAATTGGGCGCTGCCCAATAAACTCGCCCCTCGGGGCAAAATTATTTTTTTTTTTTTTTTTTTAATCTTGGTGGAACATAAAATGGCCGCCTGTGTTTATGCTGTCGTCAGATGGCGCTGTGACGTCACAGATGAGGGAAGCACGTACTGCGCATTAATGCCTCGATCCCTCGTTATTTATTTATTTTATTTATTTATATATATACAAGAACGTACATTGGGGGTTAAGAGACAACATAGAGCTTAAGTTAGAATTATAATCTTGTAAAACCACTAGCTTGCATATAGCGTTTCGGGCAAGTCCATAAACTAATCTTTGAGCAAATTTTTAAACAAAGTTTTAGAGAAATAATTAAATGTAAAATTGATAAAAAGTGTTTAACAGGTACATTACAGCTTTACTTTACAAGTACAGATGATTTTAAGTAGGATAATTACAGTAAAATTGTCAAAAAATTGTTTACAGGTACGATGCAAGAATTTTCGACACAAAAGCAGATCAGAACAATACACAATAATGAACAAGGAATCCTAAGTACAATTAGGAAAACATCTCAGGGTTATACATTGGATTACTGAAGCACAATATGAGGATCATTACAAATAGTAATGCAGTAGAATATGCACTCATATTCTATTATTAAGTTAATATTAAGTTCCTTCCTCATGTTAAGTATCTTTGTGGTACTAGGGACATCCAAGGATTATCTTCAAGGCTTCGTTCTGCAAGTTTTCAAGCCCTTTAAGCTTTCTTTCAGTCATCAAGGCAAGCAGAGGTGCAGCATAATCCACTAAAGATCTGATGTATGCAAGGTACATCATTTTGACAATTGTGACATTGGCACCATAGCCTGAGTGATAACCTGCAACATCTCCAAGAGGGCTTATGGAGCCTCTCATTATACTGACGACAGAGTCTGAATACAAGAGGACAATACAAGACCAAGGTATTTGAATCTGTTAACATAGTCAAGCTGGGAGCCATCATACAGTTGCATCTTGCGAACAGCTCCTCCCTGCCTGGGTGGACACCCGTTTAGTATCTTTGTTTCCTCTGCTGAGATATGACTAAACTAATTTTTGTCAAGGGCAGAGTAAATTATATCAAGGAGACTAATAATTGCATCGTTGGTACTCTTTTGAGAGGCGAAGCCAAACTGACAGGTGATAAGAATGTCGATTTTTACGAGATAGGAGTAGAGCTGTTTGTAGATAATTTTTTCAAATATTTTTGATAGTATGGGTAGGTTCGATATTGGTCTGTAGTTGTTTATGTCTGACGGATTACCTCCTTTATGAACTGGCGTTACTCTTGCGTTTTTAAGGATATCAGGGAAGGTATGACACTCAAGGGATTTGTTGAACAGCAGAGCTATAGGTGGCGCAACGGCATGGGAGGCGCTCTTGTATACAATGGATGGGATTTCACTGATGTTCCCAGCTTTGGTTTTTAGTGAGTGTATGATGGACACAACATCTGACGGGCTGACTGGTGAGAGGAGAAGAGAGTTTGGATAGCTGCCTGAGAGATATGTGTTGATATGTGTCTGAGTCTGTGGGATTTTACTTGCAAGGTTAGCACCAATCGATGAAAAGAAGCTATTAAATTCATTCGCCATTTCTAAGTCAGATGACAGTGTAAGGCCATCCTTAGAGAGTGTTATCTGGTTGTGGGAGTGTTGTTTAGTTCCCAGAATGTTAGAGATGGTATTCCATGTGCTTTTCATGTTGCCTTTTGCTTCTTTGAATCTAGTCTCATAATATTTTATTTATTTATTTATTTATGCATATACAAGAATGTACATAAGGAATGTGAGGATACAATTATGGTAATTACAGTCTTGTAAAGCCACTAGCACGCGCAGCGTTTCGGGCAGGTCCTTAATCTAAGAAAATTTTAAGGAGGTAAATACTTGCAGAATTTATAGACAAAAAAATGATAACAGATTACATGGAATGAAAAAAAAAAGATGAGAGAAAATTATTGGTACAGTATATTAAAGCACATAGGTAGCTATGATTGATTGCAATGACAGCTTAAAATGGTAGTTGACAACAAATTGGTAGGCACAATACAGCAGAAACAATATAAGATTGATTGCAATGACAGCTTGAATGGTAGTCGATAAAAATTGGTAGTCACAATACAGCATATGGCTAGCACATAAAAGAAGACAGCAATGAACACAATGATAAGGTTGTTTGATATTACATAAAAATTAGGAGATTGGGTACCACTAGGTACAGAGCAAATTTAAAGCTCAGTGTAGGAAACTAAATAGATGAAGTTAGGTACTTTTTGGTTTTGCTTTTAAATAAGGCAAAAGTTTTACAGTTTTTCAATTCACTAGGGAGTGAGTTCCATAGACTAGGTCCCTTAATTTGCATAGAGTGTTTACACAGATTAAGTTTGACCCTGGGGATATCAAAGAGATATTTATTTCTGGTGTGGTGATAATGGGTCCTATTACATCTGTCCAGGCAGAGTTTCAGAGCATGGTTTGCATTTAAGAACAGGGTTTTGTAAATGTAGTTGACACAAGAGAATGTGTGGAGGGAGTTAATATTTAGCAAGTTTAGAGATTTAAACAAGGGAGCTGAGTGTTGTCTGAAAGCAGAGTTATATGAAAGTTTTGCTTTTCTTATGATACTGGTAAGCACTGATGAGTACCTTTTAACTACTTCCATTGAAATTAGGCCACTCCTAAATTTCTTTTCGTATTCATGTTTTTTGTTGATTGATTTAATTATGCCACTTGTGAGCCACGGGTTATTTTTTCTTTTATCAGTTACTTGTTTGGTAAGGAGGGGTCAGTGAGTGTTGTAGATGCTTAGAGTTTTGGAGAGAAAGAGGTTAGTTGATGAGTTTATATCCTGTGAATTATTAAATTCAGATTCCCAGTTAATAGTGTGAAGTGCATTAGAGAGATTGCCTATAGCTGATTTACTATGTAGCCTGAATGAAAGTTTTTTGGTTTCTGGTGGTGATGTGTCAATGTTTGCTATGAGGAAAGTAGGATAGTGGTCAGTTGTTCTGTCATAAATTACCCCAGATGTAAGGGGAGCTGTTATATTAGTCCAAAGGTGATCCAGGGTAGTGGCAGATGTTTGAGTGACTAGGGTGGGCTTGGTGATTGTGGGGATTAGCATACAGGAGTGCATGCTGTTACAGAAATAGTCAACTTGAGGGTTGTTTTCAACATTCAATAAAGAAATTCTGGAGGGCTTCTGTGCAAGGGTTAGGATGAGCTAGCCTAAGCATTTTTATACCAATTTGACAGTTATTTTCAGTAACACGATAAACAACGCTCGGAATATTAAGTTCCTTTCTCATATTAAGTATCTTTGTGGTACGAAGGGACCCAAGGATTATCCTCACGGCTTCGTTCTGCAATTTTTCAAGCCCTCCAAGCTTTCTTTCAGGATGCCTTAAAGTTAGTTTAGTTCATTTATTATGCACCCCATACCCATCTTGTGGGCGGTAGTGGAAAGGGTTACAGAGGCACATAATGGGCTCAGGGACTGACCCACAATTCATTTAGCTAAGCAAGTTACAATCTTGATGAGCTAGTTACAAAATTCAGTATAAGTCGTCACATCAACAATGGGTTCGAGATCGATCACAAGTACAGTTTCTAAATTAAGCAACTGACATATGTGGAGAGCTAGTGTCACAATTGATATGTTTGTCCTGCACACCGCCCCCCATCCAGTGGGCAGCGGTGGATAGGTTACAATCACTTTGTTACTACTTACAGTTAGCAAACTGGGGATATTTGGCTAAAATTTCTGGTACCAGATCATTTTGAATGAAATATTGACACATCGTTGGTACATTGGTTATAGAATTGTCTCTGAATTCACTATCACATAGTGACGGAGGGTGTGCGAATAATTTTGTTGACAGTTAACATTTGGTCAGGTCTACATCGGCAGATAATGAGAATTCCCAGAATTTTTTTTTTTTTTTTTTTTTTTTGAGATATATACAAGAGTTGTTACATTCTTGTACAGCCACTAGTACGCGTAGCGTTTCGGGCAAGTCCTTAATCCTATGGTCCCTGGAATACGATCCCCTGCCGCGAAGAATCGTTTTTTCATCCAAGTACACATTTTACTGTTGCGTTAAACAGAGGCTACAGTTAAGGAATTGCGCCCAGTAAATCCTCCCAGGCCAGGATACGAACCCATGACATAGCGCTCGCGGAACGCCAGGCGAGTGTCTTACCACTACACCACGGAGACTGCTATAAAAGTGGGGAAATCTTTGGAACAGAACGGGGATCGAACCGGGATCCTGAGGAACCCCAGACTCGCATCCTCACCCTTGGACCAAGGACTTACCCGAAATACTTGTAACCGAGTCTAAGCCGAGCAGTAGTAACATCTAGAAGTCTGCTGATTTTATTGGATGAACCATAGATGTGTCGCTCCTCTTGCATAATAGTATTGAACGAAAGTTAATCTCCCCAAACACTTTCGCGTTTTGGGCAAGTTACCCCTCCACTCTCTCCATTTTTTTTTTGGACATTCCCTGGTAGTGTGCGGAAATACTGAAAAGTGTATACTCTTTTCAACTTTGTCACCTTAATTCTCGTCCTATGTCTTTCATTTTGGTATCAATGCGTTCGCAATAGAATTCCCAACAGAACTATGTGCATATAATGTCAAAGACAGCAGCGCGCTCCACCCGCCGACAAGATGAATGTAGGCCAAGGGTACCAGAAAAAGAAAGCTGAGCCACCCTCAGGCAACTCTCATTACATTAGAGAGCGTGATAATACTGAAAAGTGTATACCCTTTTCAACTTTGTTACCTCAATTCTCATCCTAGGTTTTTCAATTTAGCATCAATGTGTTCGCAATAGAATTCTCTACAGGACTAAAGGCATATAAACTCCAAAAGCCCGGCTTACCATCCACAACAAACAGAGAAAGCGAGAGCGTGTTACCAGGGAGCGCACAAGAGCGATAAAATGTATACACACTTTTCATTCTGGTCACCTCAATTGTCATCCTAGGTCTTTCATTTTGGTATCAATGTGTTCGCAATAGAATTTCCAACCGGAATATATGCATGAAATGTCAAAAACAGCAGCGTGCTCCACCCGCTGACGTGATGAAAGCACGGCGGACCATCCGCACAAAACAGAGAAAGTGAGAGAAAGTAACCCGGGAGCACTCTAGTGCAATGTAATGTCAACACTCTTTTCACTTTGGTTACCTCAATTCTCGTCATATGTCTTTCATTTTGGTATCAATGTGTTCACAATTGTATCTGCTGGCATTTTACCCTTTGCTTGGATCTGAAGGGTTTTAGGCTCACCACGATGCAATCTGATAGTACCACACGTGTATATACCTATCTTCAAGCAGCAATTCACTCATTCAAACCGACTTATAATAGTTATCCATATATAAATGGTAATCTTTGTTCTACCTGTTAACCTGTCATATGAAGAAAGATTGTCAAAGCTTATATTACATTCTCTAGAAAAGCAAAGAATTAGGAGTGACATATGGTAGAGGTGCACAATGGGATGAATGGACATAACAAAGGGGACATTAATGGGGTATTAAAAGTAGCAACACAAGACAGAACTCGAAACAAAGTGTAAAAATTGGAAAAATTTAGATTTAGGAAAGAACTGCATGGGTAAATACACTGGGTTTGTACCTTAAGGTTCATGTATGCAATATTACAGTTCCAATTAACTCCCATGCATGCTGTTAATTTATGTTATGTTCATGTTTTTTATGTTAAAATGTTTTTGTTGATTTGTTTGTATATTTTCATAAGTAAAGCATGCTTACCATCTTATTCTAAGTTTTATGATAACTTTACAAGGTTTAAAACATAAAGTTCAATATATATTCTGGTTTTCACACAGGAATTATACGTTAATATAACATCATAATAACGTAATGATGTCGTGTAAATAACGTTACTCTGACGTCATATAAATGTTATATTTAAGTTATAAGAACGTAAACTGGATAGCTTTACAGAAAGTAAACAAAAAAAACTAAATGTTGACTGAAAATTATTTATTCTTAAATATAAAGCATGAAAACATTATAATTCCATAGCATTTACTATTATTTTTAAATTTTTACATAAATCTTAAAAAACTGTGTCTCAAGAATATATGTTTTTAGTTATATCCTTTGGTTTTAAGAACGTCAGATATACGTATTTATGTCAAAAGTTACAGTATTACCATTGTGGCACCATTTAAAAACGTCCACAAACGTTCTGTGTTTGCTGGGGAGTAGATAATGTCAAGGAGACTACTGATTGCATCATTGGTGCTCTTTTGGGACCGGAAGCCAAACTGGCAGGGGCTGAGTATGTCGAATTTTACGAGGTAGGAATAGAGCTGTTTGTAAATAATTTTTTCAAATATTTTTGATAGAATGGGTTGATTTGATATTGGTCTATAATTGTTTATGTCCGCCGGATTGCCTCCTTTATGGACTGGCGTTACTCTTGCTTTTTTGAGGATATCAGGGAAGGTGTGATACTCTATAGATTTGTTGAACAGTAGTGCTATGGGTGGGGCAAGGGCATGGGAGGCTCTCTTGTACACAATGGACGGAATTTCACTGGTGTTCCCTGCCTTGGTTTTTAGAGAATGTATGATGGACACAACATCTGCCGGGCTGATTGGTGAAAGGAGAAGAGAGTTTGGATAGCTGCCTGAGAGATATGTGTTAATATGTGTCTGAGTCTGTGGGATTTTACTGGCAAGATTAGCACCAACCGATGAAAAGAAACTGTTAAATTCATTTGCCATTTCTAAGTCAGTTGACGGTATACCCCCATCCTTGTAGAGTTTTATTTGGTTATGTGAGTGTTGTTTAGTTCCTAGGATACTAGAGATAGTTTTCCAAGTGCTTTTCATGTTGCTTTTTGCTTCATTGAATCTATTCACATAATATGCAAGTTTTGCCTTTCTTATGATACTGGTAAGCATTGATGAGTACCTTTTAGCTACTTCCTTTGAAACTAGGCCAATCCTAACTTTCTTTTCATATTCATGTTTCTTGTTGATTGAGTTGAGAATGCCACTTGTGAGCCATGGATTGTTTAATCTTTTGTCAGTTACTTGCTTGGTAAGGAGGGGACAATGAATGTTGTAGAGGCTTAGAGTTTTGGAGATGAAGAGGTTAGCTAATGAATTTATATCATGGGTATTATTGAATTCAGAATCCCAGTTAATATTGTAAAGTGCCTCTGTAAGATTGTCTAAAGCTGATTCACTGTGTAGCCTAAATGAAAGTTTCTTGCTTTTTGGTGGTGTTATGTCCATGTTCGCTATGAGAAAGGTAGGATAGTGGTCAGTTGTTCTGTCGTAGATTATACCAGATACAAGGGGAGCTGTTATGTTTGTCCATATGTGGTCCAAGGTAGTGGCTGATGTTTGGGTGACTCGGGTAGGTTTGGTGATTGTGGGGATTAGCATACAGGAGTTCATGCTGTTAAGGAAATAGTCAACTTGAGAGCAATTTTGTTGACCGAGGTCAATATTAAAATCTCCTCCCAGAATGAAGTGGTTTTTGTTGAGATTGTTGTTTATAATAAGATTCCTTAGGTTGTCTGAGAAAGAAGCTATGTTAGTATTGGGAAATCTATAGATGGCTCCAATAGTCAAAGAAGATTTAAGGGATTTAATTGAAAACTGAGCAAAAGTATATTCACAGTAGTCATCTCTGTCACTAATAACACTGTTGCAGATAAATGTATCTCGGTAATATATAGCTGTGCCACCACCTTTTTTATTAGGCCTACAGTTATGAATGGCTTTATAACCAGCTAAGTTGTAGAGTTGGGTATAGTCTTTATTTAGCCAAGTTTCTGTTAAAATAATGAACGATAGGTTAGTACCTATTGCTGTGAGTAATGCATTTAAATCGTCAAAATGTGTACCAAGTGATCTAACATTTTGGTTATAAACTGATAGGTGCTATTTTGAAGTTTGTGTTTAGCCTGGTGTGCTGTGAAATACTTGCAATAATGATGATCAATGTGCTGGTTGGTGTAGATATGAGACAGAAGATTTTGATCAGGATCAATATCAGTGTGCATAGGATGCAGAGGGATCACGATACAAGATACACGATAAAGCAAAACACAAGAATAAAAGCAAATACAATAAAATAGTAACAATTTAGAAGTAAAATAAAGATCCAATAGTTAGCCAGGGAGGACACAGAAGTTACATAAAATAAAAAAAAACAAAAAATCAGTAGAGACTGACAATATAAATGTAAAATAAAAAATAATAAGAAAAATGATAATCATAAAAAAAAAAAATGATCTTGAAGATAATTAGCTTAGTAATGGTTAATTAACAGGGTAATAAAAAGCCCTTTGTTTAGTGACAAGGGGATTAACTAAGAACAAATAATTAAGAGCATAAAACAGGCAAAGATGACAAAAAAAAATAAAAATAAAAATAAACACCTTTGGAAAGGAAAGGCAGAGCTTAAGTACACTTTGGTTGTATGTGAGACTACAAATTATGTTCTGGCATGTTCAATTATGTTTATGTTCTGAATTACAAAGTAATTCTTTGATATATATATAGATAGATAGATAGATAGATAGATAGATAGAAATGCAGTCTCCGTGGTGTAGTGGTAAGACACTCGCCTGGCGTTCCGCGAGCGCTATGTCATGGGTTTGTATCCTGGCCGGGGAGGATTTACTGGGCTCAATTCCTTAACTGTAGCCTCTGTTTAACGCAACAGTAAAACGCTCGCTCGAATGGAGAACGCTTGAACGCTCATCCGCTCCTGACGACCCTGCTTCCCCTCCAACTTTATCAGCTGCTCCTTGAGCCCACAACATCCCTAACATGATGTAACAACCCCAGAAGGCAGCTAAGTACCCAGTGACCTAAATGTGACCGAAATATTCGACAAAACCTAACCTACTACCTCATCTCGACCTCATTAGTGTTGCTCCCTGGAGGAAGCTAACCTGACGTTTGCTGCTGCCATATCAACAAGTCTACCCCATCTGCTGTATACATCTCTGCTGCTACCATGCTAAACAATTCTAAGCTCGGCAAGGCCGTAAAGAATGATAGCACACCTATCAGGATGAACCCAACCAGCCAAGCTAGTAACAGGAATAATGCGGCTGTCTCCCCCTTAGGGGCTACCGGGGGGAGTACCGACCCTCCCCGCGTCAACAATAACAAACCTTCCCAGCTGATTGAAGCGTCGTCACTGACTCGAGCCTTACAACAGTTATGTAACCATATGGAGCAACTTAAACGAGCTGCCTCCCCATGTACTGACTTTAAGCGTCCCGCTGATAATCCATGGCTCAGATTATTGACTCAAATACATGATGACCAAAAGTCTATAATCCGAGAGCAGTCGGACCTGATAATGAAGCTTCAGAGTGATGCTTTGGCAATGCACAAGGCTAACCAAGATCTGTCTGCCAGAGTCGGCCACCTCGAACATGAATTAAGCTCTCTTCGGATCTCGGTTACTAACTTTAAACCAGCAGAAACCTCTAAGAAGCAAGAAGAGATGTTACAAAAGTTAGAGAACCACTTTAACTCCCTACAACAGCAACACACTGCAACCCAAGACGAATCAGACCAACTTAAGCTCCTTGATTCTGTCATCATCTCATCACAGGATTTTCCCCATGAAACTGACAGAGAAGACTGTACTGCCATCGTGATCCAGGAATTGCGTACTAAGTTGAATGTTTCAATCGAAGCAAGAGACATTAAGTCAGCTTATAGAGTGGGTACCAAATCATCTGGTGCAAACAACAGAAGGATACGTGTGAAGTTAGATAGCTGCTCCCGCAAGTCAGACCTTATCACTGCTGCAGTCGCTAGGAAATCCAATGTTTATGTGAACGAATGTCTTACCAGATTCAGACAAAATCTCTTATTTAAACTACGTGGAATTCGCAATAGATCCACTGCTATTAAACATTGTTTTGTGCGCGATGGTAAAATAATAGCTAGGAAGACTGACTCTGGAAAAACTTATGTCATAACCACTGAAGCACACCTCACTTCTTTCCTGGTTGACTGTGGGATATCAGCTGAATAACCAGAACATAATTTGTAGTCTCACATACAACCAAAGTATACTTAAGCTCTGCCTTTCCTTTCCAAAGGTGTTTATTTTTATTTTTATTTTAATTTTTACTTTATTTTTTGTTTGTCATCTTTGCCTGTTTTATACTCTTAATTATTTGTTCTCAGTTAATCCCCTTGTCACTAAACCTGGGGCTTTTTATTACCCTGTTAATTAACCATTACTAAGCTAATTATCTTCAAGATCATTTTTTTTTTTATGATTATTTTTTTATGATTATTTTTTATTTTACATTTATATTGTCAGTCTCTACTGATTTTTTGTGTTTTTATTTTATGTAACTTCTGTGTCCTCCCTGGCTATCTATTGGATCTTTATTTTACTTCTAAATTGTTACTATTTTATTGTATCTGCTTTTATTCTTGTGTTTTGCTTTATCGTGTATCTTGTATCGTGATCCCTCTGCATCTCTATGCACACTGATATTGATCCTGATCAAAATCTTCTGTCTCATATCTATACCAACCAGCACATTGATCATCATTATTGTAAGTATTTCACAGCACACCAGGCTAAAAACAAACTCCAAAATAGCACCTGTCTATCAGTTTATAACCAAAATGTTAGATCACTTGGTAAACATTTTGACGATTTAAATGCACTACTCACAGCACTAGGTACTAACCTATCGTTCATTATTTTAACAGAAACTTGGCTAAATAAAGACTATACCCAACTCTACAACTTAGCTGGTTATAAAGCCATTCATAACTGTAGGCCTAATAAAAAAGGTGGTGGCACAGCTATATATTACCGAGATACATTTATCTGCAACAGTGTTATTAGTGACAGAGATGACTACTGTGAATATACTTTTGCTCAGTTTACAATTAAATCCCTTAAATCCTCTTTGACTATTGGAGCCATCTATAGATTTCCTAATACTAACATAGCTTCTTTCTCAGACAACCTAAGGAATCTTATTATAAACAACAATCTCAACAAAAACCACTTCATTCTGGGAGGAGACTTTAATATTGACCTGGGTCAACAAAACTGCTCTCAAGTTGACTATTTCCTTAACAGCATGAACTCCTGTATGCTAATCCCCACAATCACCAAACCTACCCGAGTCACTCAAACATCAGCCACTACCTTGGACCACATATGGACAAACATAACAGCTCCCCTTGTATCTGGTATAATCTACGACAGAACAACTGACCACTATCCTACCTTTCTCATAGCGAACATGGACATAACACCACCAAAAAGCAAGAAACTTTCATTTAGGCTACACAGTGAATCAGCTTTAGACAATCTTACAGAGGCACTTCACAATATTAACTGGGATTCTGAATTCAATAATACCCATGATATAAATTCATTAGCTAACCTCTTCCTCTCCAAAACTCTAAGCCTCTACAACCTTCATTGTCCCCTTCTTACAAAGCAAGTAACTGACAAAAGATTAAACAATCCATGGCTCACAAGTGGCATTCTCAACTCAATCAACAAGAAACATGAATATGAAAAGAAAGTTAGGACTGGCCTAGTTTCAAAGGAAGTAGCTAAAAGGTACTCATCAATGCTTACCAGTATCATAAGAAAGGCAAAACTTGCATATTATGTGAATAGATTCAATGAAGCAAAAGGCAACATGAAAAACACTTGGAAAACTATCTCTAGTATCCTAGGAACTAAACAACACTCACATAACCAAATAAAACTCTACAAGGATGGGGATATACCGTCAACTGATTTAGAAATGGCAAATGAATTTAATAGTTTCTTTTCATCGGTTGGTGCTAATCTTGCCAGTAAAATCCCACAGACTCAGACACATATTAACACATATCTCTCAGGCAGCTATCCAAACTCTCTTCTCCTTTCACCAATCAGCCCGGCAGATGTTGTGTCCATCATACACTCTCTAAAAACCAAGGCAGGGAACACCAGTGAAATTCCGTCCATTGTGTACAAGAGAGCCTCCCATGCCCTTGCCCCACCCATAGCACTACTGTTCAACAAATCTATAGAGTGTCACACCTTCCCTGATATCCTCAAAAAAGCAAGAGTAACGCCAGTCCATAAAGGAGGCAATCCGGCGGACATAAACAATTATAGACCAATATCAAATCTACCCATTCTATCAAAAATATTTGAAAAAATTATTTACAAACAGCTCTATTCCTACCTCGTAAAATTCGACATACTCAGCCCCTGCCAGTTTGGCTTCCGGTCCCAAAAGAGTACCAATGATGCAATCATTAGTCTCCTTGACATTATCTACTCAGCCCTTGACAAAAATGAGTTTCCGATTGGACTCTTCATTGACCTAAGAAAAGCCTTTGATACTGTTAATCACAACTACCTCCTACTTAAACTCCAGCATTATGGAATCCGAGGCCTTGCCCTTGACTACATCCGATCCTATCTTAGTGACAGACACCAATATGTAACCATCAATGATACAACTTCTTCCACTCTACCAATTACCGTTGGAGTGCCACAGGGCAGCATCTTAGGACCTCTTCTATTTCTTATATATATAAACGATCTGCCTAATGTCTCTAATATTCTCAAACCTATATTGTTTGCTGACGATACTACCCTTATCTACTCAAACCTCAACCCACATACACTAAATAATGTTGTGAATAATGAATTAAAAAAAGTCCACTTATGGATGTCAACGAACAAACTAACATTAAACATTGAAAAGACTTACTACATCTTATTTGGAAGCAAATCATCAAATGCAATTCAGCTACAGATAGACAACATTAACATCAGTAATAAAAATGATGGCAAGTTTCTTGGCCTATTCCTAGACAAGAGACTCAACTTCAGCACCCACATTCAACACATAACTAAGAAAGTCTCTAAGACAGTTGGTATACTCTCCAAAATCAGATATTATGTTCCTAACTCTGCTCTCCTCTCACTATATTATGCACTAATCTACCCCTATCTTAATTATGGTATCTGTGCATGGGGGTCTACCACTGCAAACCACCTTAAGCCCATCATCACACAGCAAAAATCTGCTATCAGAATAATAACTAACTCTGCTTTCAGACAACACTCAGCTCCCTTGTTTAAATCTCTAAACTTGCTAAATATTAACTCCCTCCACACATTCTCTTGTGTCAACTACATTTACAAAACCCTGTTCTTAAATGCAAACCATGCTCTGAAACTCTCCCTGGACAGATGTAATAGGACCCATTATCACCACACCAGAAATAAATATCTCTTTGATATCCCCAGGGTCAAACTTAATCTGTGTAAACACTCTATGCAAATTAAGGGACCTAGTCTATGGAACTCACTCCCTAGTGAATTGAAAAACTGTAAAACTTTTGCCTTATTTAAAAGCAAAACCAAAAAGTACCTAACTTCATCTATTTAGTTTCCTACACTGAGCTTTAAATTTGCTCTGTACCTAGTGGTACCCAATCTCATAATTTTTATGTAATATCAAACAACCTTATCATTGTGTTCATTGCTGTCTTCTTTTATGTGCTAGCCATATGCTGTATTGTGACTACCAATTTTTGTCAACTACCATTCAAGCTGTCATTGCAATCAATCTTATATTGTTTCTGCTGTATTGTGCCTACCAATTTGTTGTCAACTACCATTTTAAGCTGTCATTGCAATCAATCATAGCTACCTATGTGCTTTAATATACTGTACCTATAATTTTCTCTCATCTTTTTTTTTTTCATTCCATGTAATCTGTTATCATTTTTTTGTCTATAAATTTTGCAAGTATTTACCTCCTTAAAATTTTCTTAGATTAAGGACCTGCCCGAAACGCTGCGAGTGCTAGTGGCTTTACAAGACTGTAATTACCATAATTGTATCCTCACATTCCTTATGTACATTCTTGTATATGCATAAATAAATAAATAAATAAATAAATAAATAAATAAATAAATAAATAAATAAAATGTGTACTTGGATGAAAAAACGATTCTTCGCGGCTGGGATCGTATTGCAGGGACCATAGGATTAAGGACTTGCCCGAAACGCTACGCGTACTAGTGGCTGTACAAGAATGTAACAACTCTTGTATATATCTCAAAAAAAAACAAAAAAACTCTTTATATTCACTTTTCTCAACTCTGCGCATGTAGTGCATCCACTGTGGAAGAGCTATTTCCTTCAAAAAGTATAATCGTGTGGATTTATGTTTAAAGAAACAATTTCAAGCACATTCTTTGGTTGAAAAACATGAATATAAATACAAGTGTTAATTATAAATGACCAGTTATAAACAAAAATAAGAAGTAGGAAAAATGATATGTGGAACCAGACAAAAACATTGGAACGCTCAGGTGATGAGAGGGTAAACAACCACCACCATTTTAGCAGCACCCGCCGGTGATGTTCAGCACGAGCATTAAGGGAAAACCTTGACACAAACTGCATCTATCATAAAGAAAAAGCACCACCATTGACCGCCAAGTGCTCGCGTCAAGTCTAACTCTAAGAAACAACACTCAAGCCTTGACGCTTCTCCCACCATCCAGGGGAGAAAACCACACAAACTGCACCTGTCATAAAGAAGATGAAGACTCACCAGTGTCCACAGTGTCCGAAGGTATTCCCCAGTCCTTCACATGTGAAGACTCACATGTTAGTGCATTCAGGTGAGAAACCTCACCAGTGTCCACAGTGTCCGAAGGTATTCACCCGTCGTGGAAATATGGAGCGTCACATGTTAGTGCATTCAGGTGACAAACTTTATGAATGTCCAGAGTGTGGGAAAAGATTCAGGCATCTTCAACATATTTTTTTTTTTTTTTTTTTTTTTTTTTGAGATATATACAAGAGTTGTTACATTCTTGTACAGCCACTAGTACGCGTAGCGTTTCGGGCAGGTCCTTAATCCTATGGTTCCTGGAATACGATCCCCTGCCGCGAAGAATCGTTTTTTCATCCAAGTACACATTTTACTGTTGCGTTAAACAGAGGCTACAGTTAAGGAATTGTGCCCAGTAAATCCTCCCCGGCCAGGATACGAACCCATGACATAGCGCTCGCGGAACGCCAGGCGAGTGTCTTACCACTACACCACGGAGACTGTAAATGACTGTATATGAAGATTCACAGGATGCTGCATGCGGATGAGAGACCTTTTCAATGTGCTGAGTGTGGCAAAAAATTTAGAGTACATGTTAGTATAATAAGCCACTTGTTAGTGCATTCAGGTGACATACCTCATGAATGTCCAGAGTGTAGGAAGAGATTCAGTGAGCGTGGAAGTATGACGACTCATATGTTAGTGCATTCAGGTGACAAACCTCATGAGTGTCCAGAGTGTGGGAAGAGATTCAGTCAGCGTGGACATATGAAAATTCACAGGATGGTGCATGCGGATGAGAGACCTTTTCAATGTGCTGAGTGTGGCAAAAAATTTAGAGAACGTGGAAAAATAATAAGGCACATGTTAGTGCATTCAGGTGACAAACCTCATGAATGTCCAGAGTGTGGGAAGAGATTCAGTCAACGTGGAAGTATGAAGACTCACATGTTAGTGCATTCAGGTGACAAGCCTCACGAGTGTCCAGAGTGTGGGAAGAGATTCAGTCGTCTTGGTGATATGAAGAGGCACAAAATGATACATGCAGGTAATAGGCTAAACACTTAAGAGTGTGGAAGGTAATTAAGAGAATGTTGAAGGATAATGAGGCACATACAGGTATATTAACTTTAATCTAACAGTGTGCTGTCACAATGTCAGTTGGATGTTCTTCAAAGGTAATTCTATTTTGTTTGAGAAATACACTTCACCATGAAAGGTAAAGATCAAGATATTTTATTATATTGTTCTTTTATGAAAGTTAGATGACCAAGCAAGAACTAGAGAAGCTCTCACTATAGGAAAATTCAAAATTGCTTATATGTATAGAAATATCTCTTTAGTTTAGCAAAGATAAATCAAAGCTGTAAATGTTTTTCTTCATATTTATGTAAATAATAATGTGCTTTCTGTTTTTGTTCTCTGTGAAAATATATTTAAAATGTAATATACTCTGTAGCTAAGTTATGGACATTATTGTTGTAATATTATTTAGCATGGGTGCTGGTGAAGAAGACAGTCTGAGACGTACTTAAGATGAGACCATTTGATTGATAGGGAAATGTAGGTTAATCAGGGAATTTTCTCATCAGATTCATATGCAAACTGATGTCTATTTTATATTTTTTGTTTAGGCATAATTATGAATAATACTCTTGATTATAAATATTTCACCGAAGAGTTTATTGAAGGCAGATTGGCATTTATAACTGTCAGTCATGTTGATATGAAATTTAAATATATATTACTCTAGAAATTTACATCACTCTAAATTTACCAGAAATTTATATTACTCTAGCCTAACTTTATCAGTTATGCTGTAATTGTCTTGGAATAATATTTTACCCGATTTACCTGAGGGCCACTAACCCTAGTGGCCTCGATAAAAACGGGAAGCTGGCAACTTGTTGAAGATTCCCTTCCCCCCCCCCATTTTGCTTGATTTTTTCCAGGTATATATTGAAATTCAGCACATTTTGGCAGTTATGGCGTTGGTGGGTAGTCAGTTCCATCGATCAATAACCCTGTGGGTGAAAAAGCCTGATTCAAAGTTGTATTAGCTTGATTAGCAATATTATTATCCTGATTCGTATAATCCTCTGTCAATTATATTATCCAAACTGGCAATTATATTAAGATGATTGTGAATTACGTAAACCTTACTGACAATTATATTAGCATGACTCAATTTATATCAAACAGATACTTATTTATGTTGTGGTGCTCGTGGGTTCTATTACATCTATCAATGGAGAGTTTCAGATCAGGATTAGCATTTAGGAACAAGGTTTTGTACATGTAAATAGCACAAGAGAATGTGTAGAGCGAGTGTATATTTAGCATGTTCATGGATTTAAACAGAGAGGCTGTGTGTTGTTTGAAGACAATTTTATTGTTCTGATAGATTTTTATTGGGTGGTGATGAGCATCAGGTAATTTGCAGTGGATGAATGAACCCCATGCACAGATACCATATGTTCACATACCAACCTTAATTTTCAAAGAAACCTCTAGATATTTAGCTCCAGCCATTTCACTGCTCTACAACAAATCATTTGAACTCCAAACCTTTCCTGATATTCTAAGGGAAAAAGAAGCAAGAGTAACCTTAGTCCATTAAAGTGTCAATCTCACTGAAGTCAACAATTATAGACCAATATCAACTCTGCAGATTTTGTCTAAAATATTTTAAAGAGTTAATCTACAAGCAGCCTTAATCCTATTTAGCAAAACAAAATTTACTTAGTTCTTGCCATAATGGTTTCAGGCCCAAAAAAGGACCAATCATGCACCGATTAGTATGATTAACTTAATATATGCAGCTCTTGGAAGAAATGAGTACCCTTGTTCATTTATTTGTTGACCTACATTAAGACTTTTTTACACTGTTAACACATTAACTTTTTTAAAATACAAAATTAATTGATGGTCAAGAGGAACACCACTTGAATATGGCGTTGCTTGTATGGGTGTGGCGGCGAAGTGATCTGGCCGCAGCGGTGCGACCCATCGTGGCTGTACTGATTTACGTGCTGGATGATCCCGGAAGCGCCATAGTCGGACCTTCGCGTGCATCTTATCCGGGACACAAGTTTGAACCCTCATTACGGCCTTTGTGGATTTGTTCATTAAATGTATTATGATATTGTGATTTCTGTATCACAAGAGATGTTCTTTTCCTTAAGAATGTATTCCATGATTTGTATACAGATAAAGGTTTGATTGATAACAGTTGTGTACCTCAATTTGTCTTGATAATAAACAATAAAAGTATATTTGAGTTTAAAAACTTATTATTGCTGTCAAGTTAAATAATTTCTGGAGTACAAGATGACTGGTATTGCCCATTTTAACCCCTCCGTGGTGCCTCCTTGCCGTGGTGAGGGGCTCACGTACACTGCCCTGTGACCGGTGTATGTTGCCTTTGCCCCCTCTCTTGCCCCTTTTTGGGTGGTGGAAGTGCTGAAGGGCACCACGTAGAGGCCTTATGAGCCATCGGACCACCCGCTGGAGGGGTCGCCTGTGAGGGGCCGCCCTGAGTGGATGGTTGGGTGTCCAGGCTGGGGCGATAGGGGGAATGGGGTCTTAGCACCAGTGTGGGAGAATGGACGATGTAGTAGAACTCCCGTTGAAAAGGGGGAGCACCGCTGGGGACAACGCACCCTTCCTGCACTGGCCCGCGTTCAGTCTCCCTGGCTGCCCTGGTAGGTGACATCTCTTGCTTCCAGGTCCCAAACTTTTGATACTGTTTGCTGCATGGATGACGACACGACTTCTCTTATCCAGGCTTATGGGGTGGGTGACTAGGCCCCTGAGTCGGACCGTCGTGGAAGACCAGGATCTGTAGCCCCCGCTACAGGGCCCGGTTTAGGCCCAGACCGGACTCTTCCTTCCTGCTCCTCTCCCTCCTCTGTGGTTGGGTCGAGCCCCAAGCCTGGTGTGGTAACCGCCTCGTCCCCTTGCATGGCTCCATCTTATTGTGACTACTGCGCCTTTTGACCCATCTCTCTCTCTAAAGGTTCTCATCGCCGTACCCGCCACGACTACTCTCGTATGCTCCCTTCCCATACTAATTTGTACCATGCTTTGTTTGGTCCTGCTTCATGGACTAAGTACTTTGACCTCCATCCTTTACATTCAACTCCTGACAATTTTTCCCTTCATAGGCAACTTGTAGATTCTGTGGATGCCTCAGTTACCTTCAACCCCACCCGTCCTGGTCCCTGTTTCGTTGCTGCTCCTCAGGATGCAGCCACCCGCTTGGCCGCCATATCCTGCCTTGGCGAGACCCAGGTTCGGGTCACAAAGAGCGCTCGAGTAAATGCCAGTGTTGGCACTGTTCTCCTCCCACACCATGTTGCGACTGGTGTTAGGAATCTAAAAGACTGAAAAAACCACGAGGATACCAAGCATATCCTCAAGGCCCAGGGTCATTCTGTCCTCCAGGTGGATATGTTTACTCATCCCCCTCATGGTTATCACCGTCTGCCCCTTCGGGTTGTGAAGATTAACTTTGATGGTAGGACCCTACTGCCCTCTGTCATTCTTGCTGGTGCCAGACGCTCCATTCAGGAGTATATTCCATCTCCTCGGCTCTGCAAAAAGTGCTGGAGGTTTGGGCATGGTGCCCTCAAATGCTTTAGTCCTGTCTCTCTCTGTCTCATGTGTGGAGGCGAGGGTCACTCTAAGCTGGAGTGCACTTCTCCCTAGGTCCGCTGCCTCAATTGCGATGAGGCCAACCCTACCTTCTTCTGCACGTGTATATGTTACAAACTTGAGGCGGCTGTCCTCAACTTGAAGCACCGGGACCATTTGTCTTTTTCTGAGGTTCGGCGCTAAGTTCATTGTCTCCCCTCTTTCGCTGGCGTATCTTATGCTCGCATGGTGTGCTCTTCCTCCCCTCGTCCTTCCCACCTTACTCAGTCTCACAACCGTTTCCAAGCCTTAGACCCGGACACACCCACCACCACCTCCCTTGTTTCCCTCCGTTCTGTCCCAGAGGGTCCCCTCCCCTTCTGGTTCTCTGTCTAGGGCTCCCCTTCTTTCTACCCAGTCTGTCATGTCTCCCGTGTCTTCTTTCTCCTCTCCTTCTGGTCTTCCTTCCCGTCATTCTCCTCCGTCTCTTGGCTCACCACGCCACCTGAGAGTGCAGGCCGATGTCCATCGCTCTCCTGGTGGTCATGTTGTTCGCTCACACTCTTCTTCTCCTTTCGAGATGCTGGAGTCTGTTGCCCAGTACATTGCTGCTGGGAAACCTGTCTCTTTGAGTCAGAAGTGGAAACCTGGCTCCTCTCCTTCCTCCTTCCCGGTAGGTAAGAAGGCTTCGCTTTCTTCTCAACCCCCTATCTCTGATTCTTTTGTTCCTTTCCCTACCCCCTTCGGTGGTGGAGCTCCCTGTTCCTACTGTGGGGGTTTGTTTAGCCCCCGGTTCCGTCTCGGATACTGCCCTTGCTGAGGTGCACTCCCCTCTTTCTGCCCCTCCTCCTCCTCTTCCTTTTCCTCTTCCAGGGCTTGTAGGATCTGTCTTATATCTTTCAGCCTGGGGGAGGTGATCTACGCAACAAAAAATCGACGCACGCTCCGACTGGACCAGGTATCGCTTACATGGTCAGGAATCGACACTCTTCGGATCCTACAAGCACAGATCCTACAGATCTGGGCAGCTAATCCTTTGCCCAGTCTACGTGCTAGTAAGAGTAAGGAACCCCTTCTCCTTAATCCTTCTCCCGCTGGCCCTCCCGGGATTGGGGGTGCTCCGCCGGAACCCCCAAAGTGATAAGCCTGCAGATAGCTAAGAAATATTCCCATGAATTGTAATTAGTCTAATTAATGCAACTTTCATTTACTACCTATGGATGTAGTTATTAATTGTAATTGATCTCTACTTTATCATTAAGGATTATTCATTATAATTATTCCTTAATACTTTATTGTTATGCACTAGTCAATAATTATTTATCATTCATCCAAATTAGCTATTGGATTCATTAAAATAATTGCTTATCATTATACTATTTGTTATTATTATTATTTATTATATAATAATTTTATCTATTAATTTGTTATTTATTAATTTATATAATAAATTAATTTATTATATATTAATTTTATATATTAATTTATTATTCATTATAAAATAAACAAGTCCCCAATCTGAGCACGTTTTCTTCCAACCTCAGAAAAAAGAACACTGTTTCCCAAAAACGGTGGGTTTTCTGAGTGGAAGAAAACGTATGTCTGGAAGCCGACTTTAACCGCCCCAAGCTGCGCGCGCATTGACCCGAGGTTATATAAACCGGGACGGAGACGGCGTGGGCCCCTTTCCCCAAGCCAGCAGCTGCTCTTACATAACGCCCACCCTCCTCCCGGGATCCTCTGCATCCCCTGTTTTAATTTTGAAAGGGACGGCCCACAGATGTGCTCAAGGGGCACTTGCTCTAGCATGCTAAACATTTGCTGTATCTTTGGGGGTGCTCCGCCGGAACCCCCAAAGTGATAAGCCTGCAGATAGCTAAGAAATATTCCCATGAATTGTAATTAGTCTAATTAATGCAACTTTCATTTACTACCTATGGATGTAGTTATTAATTGTAATTGATCTCTACTTTATCATTAAGGATTATTCATTATAATTATTCCTTAATACTTTATTGTTATGCACTAGTCAATAATTATTTATCATTCATCCAAATTAGCTATTGGATTCATTAAAATAATTGCTTATCATTATACTATTTGTTATTATTATTATTTATTATATAATAATAATTTTATCTATTAATTTGTTATTTATTAATTTATATAATAAATTAATTTATTATATATTAATTTTATATATTAATTTATTATTCATTATAAAATAAACAAGTCCCCAATCTGAGCACGTTTTCTTCCAACCTCAGAAAATATGTTTTATATGTCTCAAGAAAGGCAGACATATAAGCTTCACTTTAAACACTTTACCATAGACATATTTAAAGTTCTTATGAAGATACATGTATTTTAAAAATTACGGAGCTCCCACCCCGTACAGACTGAACGACAGAGCAACTCTCTCTCAAATCAATGTTTATTTCACGTAAATTCGTTAATAAACACAAATGTTTTATATGTCTTAAGCAAGATAGAAATAAGAGCTTCATTTTAAATACATTACAATAGACATATTTATAACTCAAGTGAAGTGTGACGGTAACGCGTTGGTGTTCGGCTGTTTAAGGCTAGGGGTATGGCCTCGTCACATAGTTATAAAAAAAAATAGAAAACTGGAACTTCGTCTGTGGTAAGGTAAGGAGAAGACACACAAAACACAAGTAAATTTTAACAATGAAATTTTAATTACGTTAAATAAATCAAAACATGAAAAAATGGACAAACAAATTCTTATAATAAAATCAATCAATCAAAATAATAAGAATAATTAAATGACACAATGAAAAGTTACGTTAAGATAAAATAACAAGAAGTGCAACACAAAATTAAAGGGAGGTGCTGGAATATTGGCTTTAAGCTACCACCTCTCTCAGTACACGCTAACGTCTAGCCGGGAGGAGTGATAACTGCGAAAGCACTAAATATTCTGAGGTCTGAGGTCGTGGCGACCCCAGACATCAAGTAGTATGGGGGGGTGGAGTGCAGTTGCAGCCCGGCCGGCGACCAATCAGTGGAGCCGGTAGCGATCAACAGGTAGTTTGGCGGTTTGAGTCTGAACAGGTGTCTCTGGCTGCAACGTTTTGCGCTCTGGCAAACCTTGCTGGTGTTGTTGTCGTTGTTGGACATTTCTTCCATAGTAGTTATATATAGTATGTTGCGACGTATTTGTAGAGGGAAGAGCAGGCTCAATCTCTTGAAGGAGATTATTGTCACAGAAGATACATATGTTTTTATAGTAGCGCTCAGTAGCTTGTTGGGCATGGAGTGCAGACGCCTACGCACTTGCCGATATATTGTATAATTAACAAAGATACGCTAATAAAGCCTAAAATCTTATATGCCTCCAGAAAGACCGAGATATGAACATTATTATGATTTTACCAAATGAAATATATCATGTTCGAGAACAAAGATATATCAATTTTAAATTAAGTTTCGACTCTTGCTCGGGCAAGAGAGATGGGGTGACTCTCGCCCCATCTATTGGAGATTCTGTCCACTAAAGACCTCAAAAGCTACTCAAACCCTCCTAGCATTATTTAAGTAATGAAGTAATATGGTATATTTACTATAATGTGGGTGCTGAATGCAGAACATGAGAAAACATATATTTACTCCAAACTAATATAATTTCATTAAGAAATAAGTAAATAAGTAGCATCAAAGGAAGTCGACGGTCCAAGCGTCAATGTTGTGGAGCGACTTATCCAAGATATATCGTTGTTTGGAAAGTGTTTGTTGGCATATCCAGTCGTACTTCTCTGCACAAATTATCACAAATTTAAATTATAATGTTAACAAGTAGAATACGTATTTTTAATAAAATCTAACATAACTAGCCAGAAAACATTTAACATTTATTAAAAAAATATATGTTTGGAAGTTAAATCGACTTCATAGGACAATGGGTTTTGTTATATATACTCGTTATTCGTTGACATGCGTTCGCTACTTAAACTACCATGTACTGTACTTATGTAAAATCTCCCATGTCAAGTTCAAGTTCAAGTATGTTTATTGAGATAAGCAATAAATACATCTCAAAGGGATAGAGTAGCTTAGGCTATTTCTACCCCCCTCTACTTCAAGTCCCTCAAGGGGCTCACAAATTCAGTGAGTACAAATAGACAAATAACATTACAAGAATCCCATTTAATCTCCCATGTCTCTTCGCTCATCTCACCGAACCCTACAGGCTCTGTGATATATTGTTTAATTAATTGAGATTCACAAATAAAGCTGATAATTGTATCTGTTAACAAAAAGGCAGAGCTTAGTTTAGTTCATTTATTATGCACCCCATACCCATCCTATGGGCGATAGTGTAGTGTTACAGTGGCACATAATGGGCTCAGGGACTGAGCCCCACAATTCATATAGCCAAGCAAGTTATAATCTTGATAAGCTAGTTACAAAAGTCAATGCACATTGTCACATCAACAATGGGCTCGAGACCGACCACAAGTACAGTTTATAATTTAAGCAACTGACATATATGGAGGGCTAGTGTCACAATTGATATGTTTATCCTACACATAACCCCCTCCCCCATCCAATGGGCAGCGGTGGATAGGTTACAATCAAGTCGTTTTTTGCGTTTTATTTAGAGATTAGATCTTATTGGGTGCGGAAAGATATTCATATTTTAAAGAAGGCTTCTTGGCTGATGCTCTCCATTGATGGAAAATATACAACCTTTGAAAATCAATGTTAATTTGAACTAGATATTGTAATTAACGCAGTTACCTGGTGTTATTCTTCACCTATATCTTTTTCTGGTTAATCCCTATTTACATTATGCAGTTCAGGTTTCGTCGCCAGACTATAGTTTTTAGTTTAGTTAATTTATCACATAATGGGTTCAGGGACTGAACACACAATTTATTTATCTAAGCAAGTTACAATCTTGAGGAGGTAGCCACAAAATTCATAACATATCGTCACATCAACAACGTGGGTTCGAGATCGACCACAAGTACAGTTTCTAAATTAAGCAAATGCCATATGTGGAGAGCTAGTGTCACAATTGATATGTTTGTCCTGCACATTTTCACAGTAGTTTGCTTGGGTTCTTTTAATTATCTTAGATACCATTGAAGACAACCTCCTAGGTACTATAGTGTATATATGCTGGTAAGAAGTATAATTATCCTGAGAAATCGTGTAAATTATGTTGTACGAGTGCTTCCAGTTAAGTAACATAGTTCATTTGTGTGCGCGTGCTTGAAGAGGAAATGTTATCCCCCCCCCCCCCCCATTGTAAATATTTGTGGGTTTCAGACCATACGACCACGGCTTACCCTCGCCGCGGTCGAGGGTAAGAACACTGGATGTATATACCCAGTATTACAAGTAAACATTAGCAATAACAATTATGGAAAGTTCCTTCACCTATACATAGACAAGAGACTGAACTTCAGCACCCACATACAACACATAAGAGGATGCTCTGAGAGAGAGAGAGAGAGAGAGAGAGGGAGAGTAAAAATGTCCACTGAGGTCTGATTAAGTCCTTTTGGGGACCTTAATCATTAGGACGTTCAATGATTAACGCAAAGTGAAGCGTATTCAGATGGTATATTGACAACATTCAGCATATCTCATAATGACCTAGTAGTACTTGGTGCACAAATACCTTTTCCAAAGGAATCGCAAAACATAATTAAACACAACTGTACCGTACAGTGTTATATATTTATTTCAGTTTGAACAATTTTTAACATTAACATTCCAACATTCATTTTAGCAAGTTCTCTCAGAATGACGTGTGGGTTAGCAATGTCAAAGGCTGACTTAAGATCTAGGAAAGTGGTATATGACCTATCAGTATGCAGGGTGAGGAATGTGGTAATACAGTGATGTACACTCTTTCCATGCGTAAAGCCATATATCTGTGGAGACAACATATTAATAATTTTGTAAAGGAGACGGTTGAGAACCATCCTCTCAAGACACTTATAGAGACAACTAGTGAGGGAGATTGGGCGAAAAGCACTCGGCTGGTGAGGTTTAGGAATGGGAATAATAACACTGTTGGTCCATGACTTAGGAAGCTCCCCAGTTACATAGCTCATATTATACAATTGAAGAAAGGTATTCCCTGGAACTAGCAGAAGCATATGCAGTATGCCGTCAGTAACTCCATCCTCCCCGGGTGATGTAGCTTTGCCTTTATGTAGAGCAGAATCTAGTTCGTATTCAGTAAAAGCATGTCACAGTCATCCTCTTGATGAAGCATGAAGTCAAGGAACCTTGCCCTATCAGTATATCTATCATTTAATTCATTCTGTGAGGGTAGAGGAAGACTGTCAAAGCTGGAAGTCGTGGCCCAAGCACCAACAAGCTCATTTGCTCTGTGCAGAGGATTAGGGTACGAGATCTCTGCAGCATTTTTCCCTTTGATCTTGTTGATATCCTTCCATGCCCGACTTAGTGGCGTGTGAGAATTGAGACCACGGACAAAAGTTTCCCAGTCTGTCTGCCTCAGCTCCACCATACGTTCCCTGGCCTTAGCCAGAGCCGCTTGAAAGAGCCGAAGCATTTCAGCAGTGCGGGTCCTTCTACAAGCTAGTCCAATTATTCTGGCAGTGCGTTTTAGTGTCTGCAATTTAGAATCATTATAATAAACATAAGTGCTATGACCGGTGTAATTTGGGTTACGTGGCCTGGACGATGAATCAAGTGATTCTATAAACTGTTCGAGAGTACCTGTGAGCTCATTGTTAAAATCTTCAACTGATGAAGGCTCAGATGAACTGCACCAATCTGACACATGAGCAACAAGATTGTCTCGTTGATCGATGGGCACAGCCAGCCTCTTCCGCTTGAACACTCCACCAGGGAGGATAGAACTTCCAATGCTTACAGTGGCTAATATGGCCAGATGATCAGACGCTATATCTGGCACTATTGACGAGGCGCACACGGTGTGGGAGACGTTGAAACCGAGACATAGATCAAGAATACCTCCGTAGATATTCGTCGGTTCAAGGTCACCCACAATCTGTGCATCATCGTGACTACCTAATAGTGACACCAGTTGGTTGCCGTTACGATTACTGAACTGCGAATTACCAATATTCCTATGTCTAGCATTATAATCACCTATAATGATGGTAGGCTCAGTCTGAATACAGATAGGAAGGTCAGCATAATTAAAGTTACAAGGAGTCGATTATTTAGTACATAGTTGTTTTTCTCTTAAACTGGATGATAGAGGGGGAGTCTTTAACGTGATTGGGAATACATACATACATACATACATACATACATACATACATACATACATACATACATACATACATACATACATACATACATACATACATACATGCATGCGTACATCCATCTATCCATACATACATACATACATGCATACATACATACATACATACATACATACATACATACATACATACATACATACATACATACATACATACATACATACATGCATACATACATACATACATGCATGCATGCATGCGTGTGGGAACCGACCTGTGAGATTTATATTTATTTAATTTATATGAATTTATATTTACGTTAATTTATATACTTCGATAGCAATTTGTATAATGATAAGTGGACTGTATTTCTGCAATAATCTCTTAATCTCACAAATCGATCCTCTACACATTAGGGGGGGTTTATTAAATTAATATATATGCAGCCAATCAAACTACAGTATTAACTACATACATTGAAAAGGTTCCTTATCTTATAGTACAGCAGGTTAGTCCACCAGGTATAACTAGGGTGTAGACACCAAATTATCCTCTTTGAGGTAGCTTCCATCACCCAGTAACTGGTGCACAAAATCTTGCTTCCTCGTCTTGACCTGTCAAAAGGGCGCTAGCTGTGAAGCCAGGTTCTATATATGACAAGCTATATCAGAGAAAACACTATACATGGAACCTTAAAGACCTGGCTTAATTACCTTTAGTTTGAGGCTTCCACGTGCTCTAACCGGGTCACCCTATATAATGACATTAATGGCCATAAATGAAAGATACTGGGTTTCGGAAAGAACACTTAACTTGATTTGTTGACAGCGTGTTGAAAATGTTACACCTTTGGTTTCCATAACACTACGTCCAAGTAAAATTAACAGGAGCCGTATTTGCTCCTGTGAGCCTCTGGTCTAGTATCAACAATGGCAATGTCTAACACTCCATACTATTTACTCTACTTTACTCACATTTACTCTACTTTAATATTGATAATTAAGTTAATTTATATAAGATGTTTTTATGATGGTAAAGTCCAAAGACTAATGTATTTAAGAATAATTCCCACCATAATAGGTGGAGAATATAATAGTATGTGGTGATGATATCCCGTTTTCTATAGACGGTAATTCCACTACAAGTTACGTTTTCTATGGGTAACTTGTTTATACAACACAGCTATTATCTGTCTGTATGATATATTAAATGGTGTCGGATTTTCCGACATAATTCCCCAGGGGGCTGCTCACGGGTCGAAGTCCTATTTAGAACAGACGAACACCGATACTCCTCCTTCGGATTATTAGATTAATTTGATGTTAGTAGTTAGTAATCACACATTTGTGTGTCTGTTCGTACAGGACGGATGTCCCGTACTAGAGTTGCAGGGGTTAGAAGTCTAATGCGATTTCATTTCCCTGTCAACTCTTGAAAGGCTAATATTCAAGCCTTATTACATATTATTTAACCCAGAAGACTGAATGTGATCAAGTACTACAGTCAAGTATGATTCAGGGACTGCAGTGAGATCAGTGACATTAGATATAACTTGAAGTTTGTTCAGGTAACTGGTCACTGATATATAAACACTGAGGCCCATGGAATACATCTTGATTAAATAATAAATGTATCAAATCAGTCATCAGATTTATTGGGGTTTAATTTAGTTAATTGTTTCAGAAGATTGAATAGCTCATCATTAAAGTAAAGTATGGTTCTGAGACTGCAGTGGGTTCAGTGACATTGGTCGCAGTGACTTGTAGCTGTTTTAGGCTACTGTTCACTGATTTGCCACTGAGGCCTCATGAACTCATCTTCAGCTTCAAATGATGATACTAACATCAACCTCTGTTACTATAGTCAGCTGTAATCTCCTTAGTATAATGCTACTGGAGAAATATAATCAGCTGACAAATTTAGATTTCTATTGGTATTGATTCAGATTTCAGATTCAGATGTTTATTCAGGTAAGGTATATACATACAAGTGATGTTACATTAATGGATTGATATATAGATAGAGCTAGTACATACAATGCCTAAAGCCACTATTACGCAATGCGTTTCGGGCAAGAAAAACATTAATATCTAGAACTTAATACTAATTGAGCATAAAGAATAAAAAGTGTTGAGAACAAATACAAATAAAGATAAAAAAAAAAGGGGGAACATGACTGAAAAAGCAGCACAAATACAATTGGTTGACAAACAGTGTTGATTAAAAAAAAAGAAAACAACAGACATGGGTTGACAATAGAGGAGTGAGGTAGGTTACAGGGAATTTATTAGGTAGTGTTTAGTTTTTATCTTAAACTGGTTGAGAGAGGTACAGTCTTTAACATGGTTGGGAAGGTCATTCCACATTCTGGGCCCCTTGATTTGCAGAGCATTTCTAGTTTGATTAAGTCAAATTGTTTATCTGCAGGCATAGGTCTCCTCAGGCTTGATACTGGGCCTGAGAGTAATTTACCTCCTGCAGAGTTTAACATGGTTATACCCTGATATTTAGTAGGGCTACCGATGAATCGATGGTAGTAGTCTGTCCCCACAAGGAGAGCTATTTGGCATTTGATTTGCTCAAATTTACCTGCAGCTGCTTGATAATAGCTTTCCAGGTCAGCATAATCAACTTGAGATTATTGTGACAAATCTTCACATTTCTTGATCTGTCTTGTTAAGTGGCCTTTAAGACCTGCAAGGGTTCTTTTCATTCTCCCTGCATTCTCCATGCTGGCTCGTTGGTGAAGCCTTGTGGGACTTGTACTTGGGCTGCTCATAATACTGAACAAGCACTGATGGTAGCCTAGGGTAAATTCTGCACTCACTAGGCAATAATCCTACCTCTACTAGAGGTTAGCACTTAAAATTAATACACATTATATATATACAATCATACACACTAATGATTTGAGTGATAAACCAGTGTCACTGGAAGTACCTTTAGGTTAGCTCTTCTATATCACCCTAGGATGGTAGAGACACTAATTAATCACTCAAAGGTGTAATGATCATAAGTAAATTATTATATATACAACTCAACTCGAGTTGATAAAAATTACACCCAAAATAGGGTCTGGACCATTCATTAATGGTGTTAGGTTGTTGAATATAGTACAACTGACTATGGTAATAATGGGACTAGGATGAGCAATAATAGTTCAACTAGTCAATGGTAATTTACTACCCTGTTGTGGGTTGGCAATTAGTAAATATTATACTGTGATCACTAGTGCAATATATATTAAATAATTCTCTATTTTGGAGAAATATTATACACAATTATTGATAATAGCCTCTTAATTAGCCTCTATGAAACTTCTAATATTATCAAGAAGTATTAAATATTATTAGTGACCTCGCGAAATAAAGTCCACAAAATTCGTAGATAATCTCTCGCGAAATGTAACACCACAAAATCCGTGAACAATATCGCGAAGACACAGTCACTAATTTGGCTGGCTTCTATATTAGCGCTGTCATTTCACAGAATATCACGCCACCAAATCTGTGGGTGTACATGAAACCGCTGACGAAGCTGATCTGAACTGAGCGGGGCTCGTGAACTCGCACGAGTCAACACCGCCGTCATTGACTGCTGGCTTTGTTTAAATCACACTGCACTAGTATATTTAATGAATCCACTGGTTAACTGGTTCATCCGGTACTAAGATGACCAAATGTGGGTTCAAAGAATCAAATAATCCGTCATCCGGTTCGAAGATGACCAAATAATGTGGGAACCGACCTGTGAGATTTATATTTATTTAATTTATATGAATTTATATTTACGTTAATTTATATACTTCGATAGCAATTTGTATAATGATAAGTGGACTGTATTTCTGCAATAATCTCTTAATCTCACAAATCGATCCTCTACACATTAGGGGGGGTTTATTAAATTAATATATATGCAGCCAATCAAACTACAGTATTAACTACATACATTGAAAAGATTCCTTATCTTATAGTACAGCAGGTTAGTCCACCAGGTATAACTAGGGTGTAGACACCAAATTATCCTCTTTGAGGTAGCTTCCATCACCCAGTAACTGGTGCACAAAATCTTGCTTCCTCGTCTTGACCTGTCAAAAGGGCGCTAGCTGTGAAGCCAGGTTCTATATATGACAAGCTATATCAGAGAAAACACTATACATGGAACCTTAAAGACCTGGCTTAATTACCTTTAGTTTGAGGCTTCCACGTGCTCTAACCGGGTCACCCTATATAATGACATTAATGGCCATAAATGAAAGATACTGGGTTTCGGAAAGAACACTTAACTTGATTTGTTGACAGCGTGTTGAAAATGTTACACCTTTGGTTTCCATAACACTACGTCCAAGTAAAATTAACAGGAGCCGTATTTGCTCCTGTGAGCCTCTGGTCTAGTATCAACAATGGCAATGTCTAACACTCCATACTATTGACACTACTGGCCGACATTGTCCAGATATGATAGGAGCCGAATTTGCTCCACACGTCTCGGAGGTGACACAACAATGGCTGCCCTCCTTCCCCACTGACGCCTGGCCTACATTGTCCAAATGTCAGAAAGTGATAGAAGGGTCACATTTACTCTACTTTAATATTGATAATTAAGTTAATTTATATAAGATGTTTTTATGATGGTAAAGTCCAAAGACTAATGTATTTAAGAATAATTCCCACCATAATAGGTGGAGAATATAATAGTATGTGGTGATGATATCCCGTTTTCTATAGACGGTAATTCCACTACAAGTTACGTTTTCTATGGGTAACTTGTTTATACAACACAGCTATTATCTGTCTGTATGATATATTAAATGGTGTCGGATTTTTCGACAATGCGTACATACATACATCCATCCATCTATCCATTCATACATGCATACATACATACATACATACATACATACATACATACATACATACATACATACATACATACATACATACATACATCCATACATACATACATACATACATACATACATACATACATACATGCATGCGTACATCCATCTATCCATACATACATACATACATACATACATACATACATACATACATACATACATGCATACATACATACATACATACATACATACATACATACATACATACATACATACATACATGCATGCATACATACATACATACATACATACATACATACATACATACATACATACATACATACATACATACATACATACATTCGTACATACATACATCCATACATACATGCATGCGTACATACATTCCATCCATCCATCCATCCATACATACATACATACATACATACATACATACATACATACATACATACATACATACATACATACATACATACACGTCCAGTCAGCATATAGCTATTTCGGGACAAAATCCAATACAGTTTATATTGGTGAGACGCCACTGTGATGAGGAGTTTAAATATCACAGGAACTGTAGGTTAATGTGTGACATAAGTGAGGTTAGATGAGGCATCTACAAGCATCAGCTGGAGGCTGGGGGAGTGTTGTGGAGGCTGGTGGAACTATGCCCAGATGTTGGAGGGTGAATTTGACTCTCCCACCCTCCCTCCCTCCCTTCCCCCCCCCCCCCCACGTTGACCGCAGAACGTCTAAGGTTACTTTCCACTCTCGCTTACCAAGGGTATAACCCCCCCCCCCCCAAACACACACATGCATCAGATTCTTAACTTACAATATTTATGATTTACCAATTTATGTTACTACACTGACTCTCAATTTCACATTATTGTATAAACTTTGATGAATCGCTCGTCTATGGGTCATCCAATAATGTTAGCAGACTTCTAGATGTTACCACTGCTAGGTTTAGGCTCAGCTACAAGTACCTCTGGAAGTTTGTAACATCTGATGATGTAGATTTGACTAAATGTAAACTCTGTCAGCAGAACTATTCGCATACTTTGCGTCATTATATAATGGAATGTGAAAAATCGCGGAATTTAAAGATAACAACATCAATAGTGTCCATGAAATGTGTAAGTACTTCATTCATAATGATGTGCTGCCCGGAATCTTAGCTAAGTATCCAAAATTTGCTTACTGTTGGTAATGCATACACATGACTGCAAAGCTGCCGCCCAGTTGGGTGGGTGTGGAGCACATGACTGTAAAGCTGCCGCCCAGTTGGGTGGGTGTGGAGCACATGACTGTAAAGCTGCCGCCCAGTTGGGTGGGTGTGGAGAACATGGCTGTAAAGCTGCCGCCCAGTTGGGTGGGTGTGGAGCACATGACTGTAAAGCTGCCGCCCAGTTGGGTGGGTGTGGAGCACATGACTGTAAAGCTGCCGCCCAGTTGGGTGGGTGTGCAGCAAGACTAGTAACTGTGCGACTCCTCATAAATGTAAAGTGCCTTGTATAGTGACTGTTGTGAGCCTCTTGTTGAATCACTTGTGACACAAAAGATTACTGATGTGTGTATTTGTGGTGGTGATTAAATATGTATGTGTATGTATATATGTATACGTATGAATACGTACATGTATGCCTAAGTATGTGTACATTAATAATTTTGTAACTAGCGTCAAAAGATTGTTATTTGCTTAGCTAAACGAACTAGAGGGTTCAGTTCCTGAACCGATTATGTGCCTCTGTAATCCTTTACACCACCGCCCACGGGATGTGTATTATGGGGTGCATAATAAAGAAAGAAAATGAATGGACCGAACCCCACAATTCATTTAGCTAAGCAAGTTACAATCTTGATGAGCTTGTTACAAAATTCACTATAAGTCGTCACATCATAAATGGGTTCGAGATGGACCACAAGTAGTGCATTACATAATTTATCAGTATTGTGCAGCCAGTGATCCCCGCCTGGCTGGATACTGATACCTAGGTAATTTTCATGTGTCCGGACACCGGCAATAAGGTGGTATTATTTATTTAAGATATATATATTTTTAAATGTTGTCACATTAACGGCTACATCTTCCTTTCTTCTGACATATAGATTTTTAAGATTAATTAAAATATATGGAAACTAATTATACAATTTATTGGCTGGTGTGCAGGGCTTCACACTCTCAGAGCTAGCCATCAAGTAACTATCAAAACGCATATATCTTCGTTTTCACTTCAGTTATATTTATGACAAAGGATTTTAAATGTAGCCTATATTTCTACCTTTCAGATGACATAAATACTTTCGTTAATTACAATATCTAGATCAAACTAACATTGATTTTCAAAAGGTTGTATATTTTCCATCAATGGAGAGCATCAGCCAAGAAGCCTTCTTTAAAATATGAATATTTTTCCTCACCCAATAAGATCTAATCTCTGAATAAAACACAAAAAACCACTTGATTGTAACCTATCCACCGCTGCCCATTGGATGGGGGAGGGGGTTATGTGTAGGATAAACATATCAATTGTGACACTAGCCCTCCATATATGTCAGTTGCTTAAATTATAAAGTCTACTTGTGGTCGGACTCGAGCCCATTGTTGATGTGACAATGTGCATTGACTTTTGTAACTAACTTATCAAGATTATAACTTGCTTGGCTATATGAATTGTGGGGCTCAGTCCCTGAGCCCATTATGTGCCTCTGTAACACTCCACTATCGCTCATAGGATGGGTATGGGGTGCATAATAAATGAACTAAAATAAGCTCTGCCTTTTTGATAACATATACAATTATAAGCTTTATTTGTGAATCTCAATTAATTAAACAATATATCAAAGAGCCTGTAGGGTTCGGTGAGATGAGCGAAGAGACATGGGAGATTTTACATAAGTACAGTAGTTTAAGTAGCGAACGCATGTCAACGAATAACGAGTATATATAACAAAACCCATTGTCCTATGAAGTCGATTTAACTTCCAAACATATATTTTTTTAATAAATGTTAAATTTTTTCTGGCTAGTTATGTTAGATTTTATTAAAAATACGTATTCTACTTGTTAACTTTATAATTTAAATTTGTGATAATTTGTGCAGAGAAGTACGACTGGATATGCCAACAAACACTTTCCAAACAACGATATATCTTGGATAAGTCGCTCCACAACATTGACGCTTGGACCGTCGACTTCCTTTGATGCTACTTATTTACTTATTTCATAATGAAATTATATTAGTTTGGAGTAAATATATGTTTTCTCATGTTCTGCATTCAGCACCCACATTATAGTAAATATACCATATTACTTCATTACTTAAATAATGCTAGGAGGGTTTGAGTAGCTTTTGAGGTCTTTAGTGGACAGAATCTCCAATAGATGGGGCGAGAGTCGCCCCATCTCTCTCGCCCGAGCAAGAGTCGAAACTTAATTTAAAATTGATATATCTTTGTTCTCGAACATGATATATTTCATTTGGTGAAATCATAATAATGTTCATATCTCGGTCTTTCTGGAGGCATATAAGATTTTAGGCTTTATTAACGTATCTTTGTTAATTATACAATATATCGGCAAGTGCGTAGGCGTCTGCACTCCATGCCCGACAAGCTACTGAGCGCTACTATAAAAACATATGTATCTTCACTTGAGCTATAAATATGTCTATTGTAATGTACTTAAAATGAAGCTCTTATTTCTATCTTGCTTAAGACATATAAAACATTTGTGTTTATTAACGAATTTACGTGAAATAAACATTGATCTGAGAGAGAGTTGCTCTGTCGTTCAGTCTGTACGGGGTGGGAGCTCCGTAATTTTTAAAATACATGTATCTTCATTAGAACTTTAAATATGTCCATGGTAAAGTGTTTAAAGTGAAGCTTATATGTCTGCCTTTCTTGAGACATATAAAACATATATGTTTATTAACGAATTCACGTGAAATAAACATTGTTCTGAGAGAGAGTTGCTCGGTCGATCAATCTGTCCGGGGTTAAAGCTCGGCTATTATAAAAGTACACGTATCTTCGCTTTAAATTTAAATATGCCCATGGTAAGGTATTTAGAATGAAGCTTATATTTATATCTTTCTTGTGACATATAAAACTCTTACGTTTATTAAGGAATCTGTGTGAAATAGGCATGGTTCTGAGATGAATGCTGCGGTTTTCGAGCTCGATGCGCGGCAATGGACGCAATACACATCCAGTGGGTGTTATTGGACCCTATACCCATTTTATTTGTGGTTGGAGCCCCATACCCATTCTATGGGTGGTTGGAGCCCCATACCCATCCTGTGGGTTGTAGTGGACGCCATACTCATCCTGTGGGTGGTATTGGACCCCATACCCTTCCTGTAGGTGGATGTGATCCCCATACTCATCCTGTGGGTGGATGTGACCCTCATACCCATCCTGTGGGTGGTATTGGACCCCTTTCCCACCTAACAGGCGGTAGGTGACAATATACCATCCTAGCTATAGTTGGTATAGTAGACACAATTAGCACATTGATGAAGCAAAACTATTCATAGTTTTAAAATTAGGTATGATGGAGAAGAAGAGGAGTCGTTACATTAATCAACCGAAGGCTAGAAAGGCGGGATCCAAGAGCCAACGCTCGATCCTGCAGGCGCAAATAGGTTGTGAGCACACACACACACTATACACACTATACCCATACACTATACACTGCGGCGTGTTTTTCCTTGTCGGTTTAACAAGAGGTTTAACATTGACGCATTCATTCAGATTAACAAAGGTCATGTTTATGATATATTTAGTTGGGGTGAACCCCGCGACACCCTGCCCGCAAGCCTCACCCTCCCTCAACACCCTGCCCGCAAGCCTCCCCCTCCCTCAACACCCTGCCCGCAAGCCTCACCCTCCCTCAACACCCTGCCCGCAAGCCTCCCCCTCCCTCAACACCCTGCCCGCAAGCCTCCCCCTCCCTCAACACCCTGCCCGCAAGCCTCCCCCTCCCTCAACACCCTGCCCGCAAGCCTCCCCCTCCCTCAACACCCTGCCCGCAAGCCTCCCCCTCCCTCAACACACTGTAATGTTAGGACAAAAGACAGTAGTAATGACAGCAGCCTCAGACATGTGTATGATAGATACGTCATGGCAGTTATTACCAGCATAGAAAAGGCAGCCTCTGTCGGCTATTGAAATGGATCATCGCCCTCTCTTTGTCTGCCTCTCTCTCTCCCTCTCTCTCTCTCTCTCTCTCTCTCTCTCTCTCTCTCTCTCTCTCTCTCTCTCTCTCTCTCTCTCTCTCTCTCTCTCTCTCTCTCTCTCTCTCTCTCTCTCTCTCTCTCTCTCTCCACTCTCTCTCTCTCTCTCTCTCTCTCTCTCTCTCTCTCTCTCTCTCTCTCTCTCTCTCTCTCTCTCTCTCTCTCCACTCTCTCTCTCTCTCTCTCTCTCTCTCTCTCTCCACTCTCTCTCTCTCTCTCTCTCTCTCTCTCTCTCTCTCTCTCTCTCTCTCTCTCTCTCTCTCTCTCTCTCTCTCTCTCTCTCTCTCTCTCTCTCTCTCTCTCTCTCTCTCTCTCTCTCCACTCTCTCTCTCTCTCTCTCCACTCTCTCTCTCTCTCTCTCCACTCTCTCTCTCTCTCTCCACTCTCTCTCTCTCTCCACTCTCTCTCTCTCTCCACTCTCTCTCTCTCTCCACTCTCTCTCTCTCTCCACTCTCTCTCTCTCTCCACTCTCTCTCTCTCTCCACTCTCTCTCTCTCTCCACTCTCTCTCTCTCTCCACTCTCTCTCTCTGAGTCTATGAAAGTCTTAGGAAGTTTATGAGTCTTAGGAAGACCATAGAAATAAGGAAGAAAAGGGCAGATGACCCGGAAACGTTTAATGAGATCAAAGTCAGGAGGGCAAAGACTAGAGAGCTGTCTTAGTTTGCGGTTAAAGGAAGTTTTGAGGCGATCCAAAGGGTTAGAAGTCAGAGGAGCATAAGTGTGAGAGTCAGAGAGCAAGACATCTGCTTTTCGGAGGTAGTCCTCACGGTCAAGGACAACCACCGAATTGCTTTTGTCAGGGAGGTAAGGGCAAGCTGGAAGCGACGAGGAAGGTGGTGATTTTTAGAAAACAAGCTGTCAAGAACGGGGATAAGGGCCCCTCTAAAAGCAGACAGGTCCGAAAGAGTACTAGTTAGAATTGACAAACCTGTCAAAGGAACTAATGAGATCAATGCCACAGCGTGGGCCAGGGGAAGTAGCAAAAGACAGACCAAGACCAAGAAGTTCTTGCTGGTGCTTAGAAAGAGAGTAGGACGAAAGGTTGGTAACACAGTCAGAGAGAGAGTATTTGGCCCAAGGACTGTTGGAGATCAGGCGTTGAAGTTTGTTGTGTAGTGTGGAGGAGTGGTGGGAAGAGGAGACGTGAGCAGTGTCAAATGCAATTGGAAAAATGATATTGCATAGATCACTGGGAAGAGAAGAGGACAGAAAGCGTTGCTGTTGACGAACAGCAAGAAAAGCCTTGTCAACTTGCAAGGAGGTGGCATGAATAAGTTCTTGAAGAAGAAGGCGGGCATGTTCAGGGAAAGGAGATCCCGAAGTGTTGAACTGGAGAAAGTGAGATAAAGAATGAGGGAGAACTTGCTCAGCAAGACAGTCTTTAAGAAACCTGAGCTGGTTCTTTCGACGCTTGGCGGCAAGAAGGGAAGATTCAAAGGCGCGAAAAGGCCGTTTGAAGGAAGGTAGAGCATCAAAGAAATTAAACAGAGTAAGACGCGTACGTGTGGTATCCATATGCAGGCGATCGTCCCTTCAATTTCTAGTGTGTGGTCTGGTCAACATATTGATAGTGTGTGTGGGTGTTGGGTAAGGCAGGTCGCTCTGAAGGGTGTGTTGATGAGTCGGGTGTTGAATGACGGCTGTGTTGATGAGTCGGGTGTTGAATGAACCGCTGTTTTGTTGATGGTGAATGTATTTGTAGACCAGGGCATTCATTCTGTGGTACAGATTGAAAGATAACATTTGATTAAAATTGGAAAAAGAGCTATTTTTGTGTGCGTGTATTTGAATGTGTGTGTGTGTAGAGGTAAACCTGTTCTCTCACTTATTGCATCGCGTAGAGAACTCCATCAATCACAAAATTTATGTCTGTGTTTTAATGAGATGGACTAATGACAGCATAGCTCTTGGCTCTTAAAGTGAGAGTGTGAGAGAGATAGTGTGTGTGTGAGTGTGTGTGTGAGAGAGAGTGTGTGAGAGAGAGTGTGTGAGTGAGAGTGTGTGTGAGTGAGTTTAGGTGGGTGCGTGGGTGAGTGAGTGAGTGAGTGGGTGGGTGGGTGCGTGCGTGCGTGCTATAACGAAGCCAGCGGCCACTCACACTTTCGTTAATGTGTACATTCTTACTGCCAAGGTATATACACTTAGGGGATGTGCTGTATAATATATAAACCCTATATGTTTTGTAATGTATACAGTTTTTTGTGTAGTTCCGAGTGTATTTACAGGGATTTCTTTAATTTCTCAGTATGTATATACAGAGATTTATTTCTCAGTATATATACATCATTAAATATTCTTCGTAACTTCTAATTAGTCTAGTTGATGGTTAGAAAAAAGATAGACTGGGCCCATAGTGATCCTTGCAGTCGTCATCGTTTAATGAACAGTTAAACAGTCACGGTTAATGACCATTTTGTCTTGACACACACACTAACGACACGGTTAGGAATCATGGTAGTGTCGCACTAACGACGCGGTTAGGAATCATGGTAGTGTCGCACTAACGACACGGAACGCACGTACACCCTCTGATAATGACGGAAGTATTGCGGAAACTATAAACAAATCACAAGATATAGTTGACGGAGGTGAGAAAAAGCTTTGACACTCGTTCTGCCGAAATACAAACTGTCTAGAGGCTATAATTATCAGAAGTCAAGGCGGTGCCTGACAGGGCGGCGGGAGGGTGAATTCAGGAGAGTGGTAAGATAGGCAGGCTGGCTGGCAGGCAGGGAGGGAGGGAGGTAGGCAGGCAGGCAGGCAGGGAGGGAGGCAGGCAGGCAGGCAGGCTGGGAGGCAGGCAGGCAGGGAGGCAGGCTGGCAGGCAGGGAGGCAGGGAGGCAGGCAGGCAGGCTGGCTTGCTTGCTTTTAGGACAGTGTCTCGCACGAAGTCAATAACATAAGCCGAATATATCACAAGTCTCCCGTGTTTTAAGCCGACGGGGCGTCCACCCAGTCCTCGTGTGACGATCGTATGGACTCCGGCACTGGCAATACGTCTTTCTGCACTCATAAATTCAGTTTTGTCTCAATTGCAGCACGACCTTGCAACATTAGTGCTCCGCTGAGGCCTCATATCGGCTATCACGTGCTTCGCTTTCCGTGTGAGTGCGGTCCCCCCATGTAGGCTACATCGCCACAGATGCTTATCGCATTATCTGCATTGACCTTGTTGCTATGTTCTTTTGTGTGTGCTCTTGTGTAGCTGTGGTAGATGGCTTGGTGGTGAAGTTAACTGTTAAGGGGACTGTTATTGGGTAATTCTTTCGATATTTGTTAAGTCTCTCTCTCTCTCGTTCTCTCTGGTTCTCTCTCGTTTTCTCACGCTCTCTCTCGTTCTCGTCCTCCATCCCTCCCTCTCTCTCGTTCTCTCTCTCTCTCCCTCCCAATAGTCATCCCGTCACTGCATCTTGACCATCCGGGTCCCGTTCCACCAGAGGGAAATTAAACTCCTTCCTTTCCCCCCCCCCCCCCCAACTGTCACATTTTCCCCCACAACCTTTCCCTTCCCTATCCCCTTGTATATATCTCCCTAGCCCCTCTCCTACACGTCACCTGACCCCCCCCCCAACCCCCCCACCCTTAACCCCCCACCCCTAACCCTCCCACTCCCCTCATCCCCAGCTCATTTCCTCGTTAGGTGTTAATTTTACAATTCTGCTTAAATTACGACTTCTTATGGTTTCCCAATACTAAAGGAGGAAAATTAGAATTGGTGGTGGTGGGGGTGAGAGGGTGTTGGGGTGGGGGTTGAGGGTGGTGGCTGGTGGGGGTTGAGGGTGGTGGCTGGTGGGGGGTTGAGGGGTGGTGGCTGGTGGGGGGTTGAGGAGTGGTGGCTGGTGGGGGGTTGAGGGGTGGTGGCTGGTGGGGGGTTGAGGGGTGGTGGCTGGTGGGGGGTTGAGGGGTGGTGGCTGGTGGGGGGTTGAGGGGTGGTGGCTGGTGGGGGTTGAGGGGTGGTGGCTGGTGGGGGGGTTGAGGGGTGGTGGCTGGTGGGGGGTTGAGGGGTGGTGGCTGGTGGGGGGTTGAGGGTGGTGGCTGGTGGGGGTTGAGGGTGGTGGCTGGTGGGGGTTGAGGGTGGTGGCTGGTGGGGGTTGAGGGTGGTGGCTGGTGGGGGTTGAGGGTGGTGGGATGGGGGTTGAGGGTGGTGGGTTTGGGGTTGTGGGTGGTGGGGTGGGGGTTGAGGGTGGTGGGTTTGGGGTTGTGGGTGGTGGGGTGGGGGTTGAGGGTGGTGGGGTGGGGGTTGAGGGTGGTGGTGGGGGTCGTTGTACTGACGCTGCAATAATAGCTATAATATTTTGTGATTGTACCACAAGGCAGGCGTGCGTTCGCGCCCTCGCGCGCACACTATTCCAAAGGAAACAGAGTTAGTATAAATGGGGTTAAGTCAGAGTGTGAAAACGTTGCAAGTGGAGTGCCTCAGGGCTCTGTCCTGGGACCTCTGTTATTTATAATATAATATAATATAATATAATATAATATAATATAATATAATATAATATAATATAATATAATATATATATAAATGATTTAGATTCAGGTTTGAGCAGCAGTATTTGCAAATTTGCCGATCATCCAAAAATCGGGACAGAAATAAACACGGAAAAGGACTCGCTATTACTTCAAGACCAACTAAATAGGGGTTGAAATGGTCAAAAGATTGGTAAATGCAGTTTAATGCTGATAAATGTAAAGTTCTGAGGCTAGGTAATGATGATAGAGTTACAAGATACGAGCCAGATGGAGTTGAGATTGCGAAGTCGGATTGCAAAAGGGATCTGGGAGTTATGATTAGTAAGAATTTAAAACCCCCCCCAAAAATCAATGCCATAAGTATTCGTAATAAGGCAAATAGGACACTGGGATTTATTAATCGAAGCGTTAGTAACAAGACACCTGGTGTGGTTCTTAAGCTATATCTTGCTCTGGTTAGGCCCCATTTAGATTATGCAGTTCAGTTTTGGTCGCCGTTCTATAGAATGGATATAAGTTTACTTGAACGTGTCCAGCGAAGGATGACTAAGTTAATCCCGCAAATTAGAAACCTGTCATATGAAGAGAAATTGACAAAGCTTAATTTACATTCTCTAGAAAGGATGAATAGATAGGTAGGGATAAAATAGAGAAATAGATGGATAGATGGAGAAATAAAGACTTCAGAGATGGATGGATAGATAGATAGATTGATAAATAGATGGCTGGGCCAGTATGTTGACTGTTTGGCATCGGCCTCAAAGATGGCGGAGTGTAACCTTGTATTAGCTGGCCGTTTGTTTGATGGCCGTTTTGCGCGCGTACAGACACACACACACAGACACACACACACACACACACACACACACACACACACACACACACACACACACACACACACACACACACACACACACACACACACACACACACGCACACACACACACACACACACACAGACACACACACACAGACACACGCAGACACACACACACAGACACACACAGACAGACACACACACACACACACACACACACACACACACACACACACACACACACACACACACACACACACACACACACACACACACACACACTTTGGCTCATACCAAAGAGCCAACAAGAATGAGAGGAGAAGATGAACCAGCAATGCTTGATTTGATATTTACCCTAAATGAATGGGATATAAGGGAAGTTAAGATGGAAGCGCCCTTGGGAATGAGTGACCACAGTGTATTGAACTTTGAGTACCTGGTAGAGCTAGGACTTATCTCCCCCCAAAAAGAACTAGGAATCAAAAGGCTGGCATACCGAAAGGGGAATTATGAACAGATGAGAAGTTTCCTAAGTGAAATACCTTGGGACACAGACCTCAGAGACAAGACTGTACAGGGTATGATGGACTATGTTACCCAAAAGTGTCAGGAGGCAGTAAACAGGTTCATCCCGGCCCAAAGGGAAAAATCCGAGAAGCAACAGAAGAATCCATGGTATAATAGGACATGTATGGAAGCGAAGAAACTGAACAAAAAGGCGTGGAGGAACTTCCGGAATAACAGAACACCAGAAAGCAGGGAGAGATACCAGAGAACCAGGAATGAGTACGTCAGGGTGAGAAGAGAAGCAGAGAAAAATTTTGAAAATGATATAGCAAACAAAGCCAAGACCGAACCAAAGCTACTCCACAGTCACATCAGAAGGAAAACAACAGTGAAAGAACAGGTATTGAAACTTAGAACAGGCGAGGACAGGTATACAGAGAATGACAGAGAGGTGTGTGAGGAACTCAACAAGAGGTTCCAGGAGGTCTTCACAATAGAACAGGGTGAGGTCACTGTGCTAGGAGAAAGGGAGGTAAACCAGGCGGCCTTGGAGGAGTTCGAAATTACGAGAGAGGAGGTCAAGAGACACCTGCTGGATCTGGATGTTAGAAAGGCGGTTGGTCCAGATGGGATCTCACCATGGGTACTGAAAGAGTGTGCAGAGGCACTTTGCTTGCCACTCTCCATAGTGTATAGTAAATCACTAGAGACGGGAGACCTACCAGAAATATGGAAGACGGCGAATGTGGTCCCAATATACAAAAAGGGCGACAGACAAGAGGCACTGAACTACAGGCCAGTGTCCTTGACTTGTATACCATGCAAGGTGATGGAGAAGATCGTGAGACAAAACCTGGTAACACATCTGGAGAGAAGGGACTTCGTGACAAATCGCCAACATGGATTCAGGGAGGGTAAATCTTGCCTTACAGGCTTGATAGAATTCTACGATCAGGTGACACAGATTAAGCAAGAAAGAGAGGGCTGGGCGGACTGCATTTTCTTGGATTGTCGGAAAGCCTTTGACACAGTACCGCATAAGAGGCTGGTACATAAGCTGGAGAGACAGGCAGGTGTAGCTGGTAAGGTGCTCCAGTGGATAAGGGAGTATCTAAGCAATAGGAAGCAGAGAGTTACGGTGAGGGGTGAGACCTCCGATTGGCGTGAAGTCACCAGTGGAGTCCCACAGGGCTCTGTACTCGGTCCTATCTTGTTTCTGATATATGTAAATGATCTCCCGGAGGGTATCGATTCATTTCTCTCAATGTTTGCGGACGATGCTAAAATTATGAGAAGGATTAAAACAGAAGAGGACTGTTTGAGGCTTCAAGAAGACCTAGACAAGCTGAAGGAATGGTCGAACAAATGGTTGTTAGAGTTTAACCCAACCAAATGTAATGTAATGAAGATAGGTGTAGGGAGCAGGAGGCCAGATACAAGGTATCATCTGGGAGAGGAAATTCTTCAGGAGTCAGAGAAGGAAAAAGACTTGGGGGTTGATATCACGCCAGACCTGTCTCCTGCAGCACATATCAAGCGGATAACATCAGCGGCATATGCCAGGCTGGCCAACATACGAACGGCATTCAGAAACTTGTGTAAAGAATCATTCAGAACTTTGTATACCACATATGTCAGGCCAATCCTGGAGTATGCAGCCCCAGCATGGAGTCCATATCTAGTCAAGGATAAGACTAAACTGGAAAAGGTTCAAAGGTTTGCCACCAGACTAGTACCCGAGCTGAGAGGTATGAGCTACGAGGCGAGACTACGGGAATTAAACCTCACTTCGCTGGAAGACAGAAGAGTTAGGGGGGACATGATCACCACATTCAAGATTCTGAAGGGGATTGATAGGGTAGATAAAGACAGTCTATTTAACACAATGGGAACACGCACAAGGGGACACAGGTGGAAACTGAGTGCCCAAATGAGCCACAGAGATATTAGAAAGAACTTTTTTAGTGTCAGAGTGGTTGACAAATGGAATGCATTAGGGGGTGATGTGGTGGAGGCTCACTCCATACACAGTTTCAAGTGTAGATATGACAGAGCCCGATAGGCTCAGGAATCTGTACACCTGTTGATTGACGGTTGAGAGGCGGGACCAAAGAGCCAGAGCTCAACCCCCGCAAACACAACTAGGTGAGTACAACTAGGTGAGTACACACACACACACACAGACACACACACACACACACACACACACACACACACACACACACACAAACACACACAGACTCTCACGTGGACAAAGACAAACTCTTCAGCACGGGTGGGACACGAACAAGGGGACACAGGTGGAAACTTAGTACCCAGATGAGCCACAGAGACGTTAGAAAGAATTTTTTCAGTGTCAGAGTAGTTAATAAATGTAATGCACTAGGAAGTGATGTGGTGGAGGCTGACTCCATACACAGTTTCAAATGTAGATATGATAGAGCCCAGTAGGCTCAGGAATCTGTACACCAGTTGATTGACAGTTGAGAGGCGGGACCAAAGAGCCAAAGCTCAACCCCCGCAAGCACAATTAGGTGAGTACACACACACACACACACACCCACCCACCCACCCCCCCACCCCTCCCCCCCCCCCCCCACACACCCACCCACCACACCCACGGGTGAATATCCCTGTGCTGTGTTGTGGCAGTAAATACTGAAAGCCCTTTACAGGGAGAAGCACAACAAGAGACGCTCAGAGTCACTCACGTGAAAAGTGGATCAGGTGAACCCCGGAATCCATTCCGAAAAGTGGAACGATGTTGTGGGTGGTAGTTGTGGTTTAGGGGGGGATGGTTGGGGGGGTGGTAGTTGTGGTTTAGGGGGGGGGAGGGGATGGTTGGGGGGGTGTTAGTTGGGGCGGCGCGGGTGGGGGTGTGGGGGGGATTTCTTGACTGGTTTGACTGGTGTAACAGGGAGAGGATTCACGAAGTAGTTACGCAAGCACTTGCGAACCCATCAATCATGTCTCCAGGACATGATTGATGACTCCATGTCTCTTAGAGCGCCTAACAGCTGGGTGGACAGCGCTTCGGATTCGTAGTCCTGAGGTTCCGGGTTCGATCCCCGGTGGAGGCGGAGATAAATGGGTAAAATGTTTCTTTCACCCCTGATGCCCCTGTTACCTAGCAGTAAATAGGTACCTGGGTGTTAGTCAGCTGTCACGGGCTGCTTCCTGGGGGTGGAGGCCTGGTCGAGGACCGGGCCGCGGGGACACTAAGCCTTGAAATCATCTCAAGATAGGACCTGCAGGCGGTACAAGCAGACGCAGGCCTACCTGTAGGTAGGTAGGACATGTAGGCCTACACAACAAGAACTCATTTACATTTTTTTCGTATTTTTTTGGTTCGTACGGTTTTGGGTAAGAAAAAGTTGTTTCTTACGCAGAGGCTCATTAAGCTCTAGGCCTTAGGACGCGGGAGCTGGATTATGGCTCGCTCTTCCCTGTATACATATCGTATACGTATGTGATACATGTCACTTGAGTTGAAATCGGGATATGTATAATTTGTCCACTGCAACTGGCGGCCACACGACAGACAGACAGAGGTGAACACACCGACTTCTCTCCTCGCGCGGCGAAGCATAAATACCACAAAATATATAACCCTCCACAGTCACCACTCTCGGGGGCACACCTCACAGCCCCGCTCCTGTGCCTGGTAAGTCCACTACGGGCTCACCATAGCCCGTGCTACTTGCTCCGCTCCTGTGCCAGGTAAGTCCACTACGGGCTCACCATAGTCCGTGCTACTTGCCCCGCTCCTGTGCCAGGTAAGTCCGCTACGGGCTCACCATAGCCCGTGCTACTTGCCCCGCTCCTGTGCCAGGTAAGTCCGCTACGGGCTCACCATAGCCCGTGCTACTTGCCCCGCTCCTGTGCCAGGTAAGTCCGCTACGGGCTCACCATAGCCCGTGCTACTTGCCCCGCTCCTGTGCCAGGTAAGTCCACTACGGACTAACCATAGCCCGTGCTACTTGCCCCGCTCCTGTGCCAGGTAAGTCCGCTACGGGCTCACCATAGCCCGTGCTACTTGCCCCGCTCCTGTGCCAGGTAAGTCCACTACGGACTAACCATAGCCCGTGCTACTTGCCCCGCTCCTGTGCCAGGTAAGTCCACTACGGGCTCACCATAGCCCGTGCTACTTGCTCCGCTCCTGTGCCAGGTAAGTCCACTACGGGCTCACCATAGCCCGTGCTACTTGCTCCGCTCCTGGGCCAGGTAAGTCCGCTACGGGCTCACCATAGCCCGTGCTACTTGCTCCGCTCCTGGGCCAGGTAAGTCCGCTACGGGCTCACCATAGCCCGTGCTACTTGCTCCGCTCCTGTGCCAGGTAAGTCCACTACGGGCTCACCATAGCCCGTGCTACTTCCCCCGCTCCTGTACCAGGTAAGTCCACTACGGGCTCACCATAGCCCGTGCTACTTGCTCCGCTCCTGGGCCAGGTAAGTCCACTACGGGCTCACCATAGCCCGTGCTACTTGCTCTGCTCCAGGGCCAGGTAAGTCCACTACGGGCTCACCATAGCCCGTGCTTCTTGCCCCGCTCCTGTACCAGGTAAGTCCACTACGGGCTCACCATAGCCCGTGCTACTTGGAACTTGTTCCGAGTAGCTGAATCTATAACAACAACCACTCTTGGGGGGGGGGGTCGATGGGGAGGCCTAGGGTAGCTGGGGTGGGGGTCGATGGGGAGGCCTAGGGTAGCTGGGGTGGGGGTCGATGGGGAGGCCTAGGGTAGCTGGGGTGGGGGTCGATGGGGAGGCCTAGGGTAGCTGGGGTGGGGGTCGATGGGGAGGCCTAGGGTAGCTGGGGTGGGGGTCGATGGGGAGGCCTAGGGTAGCTGGGGTGGGGGTCGATGGAGGGGGGTAGCTGGGGTGGGGGTCGATGGAGGGGGGTAGCTGGGGTGGGGGTCGATGGGGAGGCCTAGGGTAGCTGGGGTGGGGGTCGATGGGGAGGCCTAGGGTAGCTGGGGTGGGGGTCGATGGGGGGGGTAGCTGGGGTGGGGGTCGATGGGGAGGCCTAGGGTAGCTGGGGTGGGGGTCGATGGGGAGGCCTAGGGTAGCTGGGGTGGGGGTCGATGGGGGGGGTAGCTGGGGTGGGGGTCGATGGGGAGGCCTAGGGTAGCTGGGGTGGGGGTCGATGGGGTGGGGGTCGATGGGGAGGCCTAGGGTAGCTGGGGGGGGGTCGCCAGTGTATATGGTCCTCCAGCCAGCTGGTTTTAATGAGACTTTCGAGGACCTTGTTAAACAAAACATTAACGATAACCCAATGATCTTCAGAAGTATTGACCCCTGTAATGACCCCTCCTTCACCCTGCCGAGAACTGGATGTGGTGGTGGCAGCAGCAAGGCCCGTAGGAGTAGGAAAGACTTGGGTAAATACTGGTTCGGTAACAGGGTGGTTGATTTGTGGAACCAATTACCGCGTAACGTGGTGGAGGTGGGGTCCCTCGATTGTTTCAAGCGCGGGTTGGACATGTATATAAGTGGAATTGGGTGGTTTAAAATAGGAGCTGCCTCGTATGGGCCAATAGGCCTTCTGCAGTTACCTTTGTTCTTATGTTCTTCTTATGAGTACTAGAAGCATGACCCAGGAAAATAGTGAGAGCAAGGCCATTAGAAAGAGGGAAAATTTTCCTAGGTGATATCTTACGGGCTATATTTAGTAGCACGGGGTATGGTGAGCCCCATAATAGAGTGCATACACTTGTCTCTGTTTACACCTCCCTTTACTGCGCCTGAGGGAGACGAAGTCGTCTATGTTGGCATCCGGATTACAAACTCGAGAACACGTTTATATAAACTTTGTCGTCTTTGTGTAGTAAATCTGGATTCTTGGCGTGGGACGGAGTAAGTAGGTGGACAAAAATGGAAGACTGTGAACTCATTTATGTGGATGCTGTGAGGAAGAAGGACATAATGCGGATTTTGGCCTTACGAACACTAGCAAAGTGGGTTGCAGGAGTTGAGGCAAAATATTACTGCTGTTGAATAAGGACTCTAGAACACGCTATCTTGACCAGACCACACACTACAAGGTGAACCCTGGAAACACAAACCGACACTGTCTCTATTTTCCGCTTGTTACAACTTGTAATAAAGTTGTTACATCTTGGCTTAACGTGTTTATGACGTATTAGAACGTTGTTACAACTTGATATATTGGTCGTTATAACTGGTTAGGAGATGTTAAAACTTGTTCGAACGTTGTAGCAACGTCGTAGTTTCAGTGTGTGTGTTTGGCGGGAAGGGACGACGACGTTTCGGTCCGTCCTGGACCATTCTCAAGTCGACTGTGAGAATGATCGACTTGAATCAATGATTCGATGACTTGAATGTGAATGAATGATTCTCAGTCGACTTGAGAATGGTCCAGGACGGACCGAAACGTCGTCGTCCCTTCAATTTCTAGTGTGTGGTCTGGTCAACATACTTCAGCCACGTTATTGTGACTCATCGCCTGCTTATAAATGACTTATTGACAGGTTTATGGAAATGAGCCAAACATCAGCATGCACTCCTGGACCGTATGTGACCTGAGTGCACTCCTGGACCGTATGTGACCTGAGTGCACTCCTGGACCGTATGTGACCTGAGTGCACTCCTGGACCGTATGTGACCTGAGTGTACTCCTGGACCGTATGTGACCTGAGTGCACTCCTGGACCGTATGTGACCTGAGTGCACTCCTGGACCGTATGTGACCTGAGTGCACTCCTGGACCGTATGTGACCTGAGTGTACTCCTGGACCGTATGTGACCTGAGTGCACTCCTGGACCGTATGTGACCTGAGTGCACTCCTGGACCGTATGTGACCTGAGTGTACTCCTGGACCGTATGTGACCTGAGTGCACTCCTGGACCGTATGTGACCTGAGTGCACTTACCGCCATGATTGGATTAAGATTCCATTCACCTGGGGCCAGATTCACGAAGCAGTTACGCAAGCACTTACGAACCTGTACATCTTTTCTCAATCTTTGGCGGCTTTGTTTACAATTATTAAACAGTTAATGAGCTCCGAAGCACCAGGAGGCTGTTTATGACAATAACAACCGTTGATTGGGAAGTTTTCATGCTTGTTAACTGTTTAATAAATGTAACCATAGCCGTCAAAGATTGGGGAAAGATGTACACGTTCGTAAGTACTTGCATAACAGCTTCGTGAATCTGGCTCCTGGACTCTAGGAGACTCTAGGAGAGATAGAGCCAAAGCTAATGGAATGTTTATATCCATGGAAGTGTGGCTGACAATTTATTGGACTAAGACGTTCAAGATATGGAGCCAGATTTGACAGCATATTCCCTAATAACACAAGCTAGTACCTGCTATTTTTCTTTCATTTATAGCCAGAATATGCTTAAATAAAATTGTATAGAAACTAATCAAGTAACATGAGTAGATATTATTAAGATGAAGTAATAAATAAATGGAAAAAGTACTCTGTACCTCATTATCACTAAGAATATCCTGTAGAAAAGGGGGAAGAGAAGTTCTTGAGCATTTGGCCGTCTTACAAGAAAACATTTCCAAAATGTAAACACAAAGGACTTATATGACAGTGAGATATGGATACTAGGATTCTGTCTTTTCAGCTGTGATTGAAAACAGTCTACAGGCTATCTTGAGATGATTTCGGGGCTTAGCGTCCCCGCGGCCCGGTCCTGGACCAGGCCTCCTTTTTATTACCTATGTCCCCAGGAAGCAGCTGTATAACTCACAGGTACCTATTTACTGCTAGGTGAACTAGGGCATCAGGGTGAAAAAAACGTTGCCCCATTTGTTTCCGCCTCCACCGGAGATCAAACCCAGAAGCTTGGGACTACGAATCCCGAGTGCTGTCAGCCGTCAGGCCCCCTAGGATAAGCCTTTTCATTAAGAATACACTCATCTGCACAGAGCTGCTAAACGTTGCAAATATTATGGTGTAAGTTCCGATAATAAAAATAGATATTCTAAATGTGGTGATTGTCCTGGTATATAAATCACCAGATGCAAATTCTCAGCAGTTTATAGAGCAACTAACTAAAATACAACACTGCTTAGTAAGCTACACAAACTCTGCCCCAAACATCATCGTACTTGGCGACTTCAACTTAGGCACCTCAATGGAAAGATGTGGCAAACACAGCTGAACCAGAGAGACTTCCAGGAAGTTGACTTGGTCAACAGTCACACACAAATGACCTCTTGCACATGTGTGACATTTTCCTTAAACCAGCAAATATTAGAACCAACTAGGAAAGAAAGCACCTGGGAGACGGTGGCTGAGTGGACAGAGAGCGGGACTCATAATCCTGTGGTCCCGGGTTCAATCCCGCGCCGCCGAGAAACAATTGGCAGAGTTTCTTTCACTCTGATGCCCCTGTTACCTAGCAGTAAATAGGTACCTGCGAGCAAGTCAGCTGTCACGGGCTGCTTCCTAGGGGTGGAGGCCTGGTCGAGGACCGGGCCGCGGGGACACAAAAGCCCCGAAATCATCTCAAGATAACCTCTCCAGAGGTATTATTTTTGCAATGACGAACTGATTAGTGACATAATGATTACAAATACATATTATTCAGATCACAACCTAATTGAAGTTCAGACATGCATGGGCAATAGACCTGTGCTACCAGTCTCAAATCAAAGAGGAAGAGAATTCAGCAAATTAAATTTTAATTAATGGCTTATATGGGAATCAATAAACCATGACCTCACAGCAATATGCTAAGACGGTTAGTTGATGTAAACTTAAACCAGTGCCTTGAGAAATAAGTTAACATACCACTAAGCAGAAAATAAGTTCACATACCACTAAGCAGGAAGAAAAAGATGCAACCTTGAGATTATCTTGGGATGATTTCGGGGCTTAGCGTCCCTGCGGCCCGGTCCACGACCAGGCTTCCTCATTGCAAGTTGGAATGAAAACGACGACGTTTAAAGGCGACGAAAACCAATTGGAGAACCTCTCAGATACTCCATTCTATCCCAAGAACAACAAAGGCCATGTTGAGAAATGGAAACTGTCAAGCTAAACTTGCAAGAATTGCAAAATCCAGGAGAGGCAAAGAAAGCAAAATAGAGAAATCCAAATTACTTTTTCTCTATGCAAAGGATAGAAAAAAACTTCATCCTGCATTGGGCCAATGCACAAGGGTGACAGAACCTTCACAGATGACAACAAACAAACAAATCAGCGTCCAGCAGCATCTATTTTTTTTTCTCGATTACTCAATATCAACAATTGATACACAAACCAAAGTTGACTCTGAACCTCTGTATAAAGAATATCTGGGCACTTTTGTTTAAATGTTGACAAACAGATTTAGAATCACAATACTTTATAAATGTTGAAAAACAGATTTAAAATAATTATTCTGGTATAATGATATATGGAAATTTTACTCTATAAATTGGTCAGTGATTAAAATCGGAGCCCCTGTGTAATTGTCTAAGCCCTGAACAAACGGTTATGGAAAATTATGTTATTTTTTTCAGAATGTTTGAACACAGGAGAGGCGGACCAATATAAACATTGACACTCTTACAGTGAGTGCGAACACTTGGCTGTACAGTCAGCTGAAACCTGTGATATAGTTATAGGAGAAATTTTTTATATATATATTTTAGATACGTGTAATAAACATTAGGTGTGTTCCTTAGCATGTCAAGGTTGACATTGATTGGGGAGTGGATAGTACACGGATGTGACCTTAGTAGAGTTCAGAAGTACGCTCCCGGATGGCTGAAAGTTCTGTCTGAAAATATAACTTTATGTTTTATGGCGGAACACGGTGTGGCCGGCTCTAGAGGACGCATGAACTTGGCTAGTGAAGAGCCAAGAGTTTTTTAGTAGTTAGTCTTTGCTGTTAGAGTAGGGACATGTTGTTTACCTATGTCAGTAAGAGTAGGATGTATGTTTCCTGATGTTGGAGGATTGCTGTCAGTTGACAGCCGAGACATTTATGAATTTGAACATGTTTATTATGATGTTGTTGGACAATCTAAGGATTGTCAAATTTTCTTAGTTAGGGTAGCTTTTGTCTGTGGCATGAGTTGAGTTTCTTGTGGGTTTTGATACTAAACCTCGTTATTTTTAGCAAATTAACAAGGTGTACTAAGTTGCTTGTACCGGGGGGGGGGGGGGGGGGGTTGTAACAAACTAGGCTTGCTGTAAGAATTATCCAGAATGGTTATCTACACAGGGGAGAATGGGAAGCTGGACCCGCGTGTGGTGACCCAAGCACATGGGAGCATCCCCCTGGGGGAATTGGCGGTGAAGATAACTGGCGCCTTTGTTCACAAGTTTCGTATAATGAATCATTCTTTAGTATTCACTTATTTAGAGAAATTAGCCTTCATTTATTTTGTATTCAAATTGTATTGTATAGTATGACTGCTTATAATATCAAGAGTATTCTAATTATTAGAAGGAGTTTAGGTCACCATCAGTGACGTCACGAGCCAGAAGTAGGCTGTAAGGCGGAGTGACCTGGCGGTCACAGGTCACCAGTTTCCATGTCCTCTATTTCTCAAAGGTCAAATAGCCATTTTGTAGTTGGGAATAGCTCTTCCCTAAGATGCTTGTGTAATTTAACTTCAGTAAAATAATTCAACCAATCTGGATCATTCAGGGCAACAGAGGTTAGTTGTTAAAGCTTAAGCCTGGCAAGTAACTTAGATACTAAGCGGAACAATACAATACAATGCTCTGGTCTGGGGAAGACCAGACGGGCAGAGATCAGTGTGGTTTGAGGAGCAGCTCGGGCAGGTGGCCTTCCATCATCGGCCTCCAGACAGCATGATCATCCAGCTGGTCTATAGAAGGTAGAGTTGCTGAAAGAGTTTGTAGGGAGTAGGTCAATTCATTGCCTCAAATGTAAAGTCAGGGAGTGTTAATTGTCAGGGAGTGTTCAGTTTAGGAAGTGATCTTATTTCTTAGATTTTGTTTTAGTTTTGGAATAAATTAATTAGTAATTTTGCAATTTTATTATTTTCCATTTCATTGCTTCCATGCTCTTTTCCTTGTCACGTGGTCACCACGAGGCCGAGTTGAGTTGGGCGCCGATTCTAACAAGGAATCAGAATTATCATTCCTGTTGATTTTATTCCACACTTAAGATTCAAGGTCATATGTTACTAGTGGGGATCAAGCCCCAAAGTTATTGATTGGCATGATCGATCCAGGCCTCGATCATTGCTCAGTGTTGTTGGTCTGGTGGTGGCAGCATAAAGGCGACCCTAGGGTTTTGCTAGAAGCCTATGTCACGTCATACGGGTTGTAGAATCTCAAGTCGGTCAATCGTCTTGAGACCACGTGGCGTGGGATCGGCTCAAGTGAAAGTTTTGGGGTCCCTTGGTACAGAGAACAATGTTAAAATACGGGCAGAGAGAGAAAGGGGGAGAGGAGATCACAAGAAACACCCCCCCCCCCTCCGTGTTACAACACTGGCATTTACCCGAGCGTTCTTTGAGACCCGAACAGGGGTCTCGCCAAGGCAGGATAAGGCGGCTAAGCGGGTGGCTGCATCCTGAGGAGCAGCAACGACACGGGTACCAAGACGGGTGGGGTTGAAGGTAACTGAGGCATCTACGGAATCTACAAGATGCTTATGAAGGGAAAAATTGTCAGGAGTTGAATGTAAAGGATGGAGGTCAAAGTACTTAGTCCATGTAGCAGGACCAAAGAAAGCATGGTACGAATTAGAATGGGAAGGGAGCATACGAGAGTAGACGTGGCGGGGACGGCGATGAGAACCTTTAGAGAGAGATGGGTCAAAAGGCGCAGTAGTCACAATAAGATGAAGCCACGCAAGGGGACGTGCAAGGGGACGAGGCGGTTACCACAGCAGGCTTGGGGCTCGACCCAACCACAGAGGAGGGAGGGGAGCAGGAAGGAAGAGTCCGGTCTGGGCCTAAACCAGGCCCTGTAGCGGGGGCTACAGATCCTGGTCTTCCAGGACGGTCCGACTCAGGGGCCTGGTCACCCACCCCATGAGCCTGGGTAAGAGAAGTCGTGTCGTCATCCATGCAGCAAACAATATCAAAAGTTTGGGACCTGGAACCAAGAGATACCACCTACCAGGGCAGCCAGGGAGACTGAGCGCGGGCCAGTGCAGGAAGGGTGCGTTGTCCCCAGCGGTGCTCCCCCTTTTCAACAGGGGAGTCCTACTACATCGTCCATTCTCCCACACTGGTGCTAAGACCCCATTCCCCCTATCGCCCCAGCCTGGACACCCAACCATCCACTCAGGGCGGCCCCTCACAGGCGACCCCTGCAGTGAGTGGTCCGATGGCTCATAAGGCCCCTACGTGGTGCCCTTCAGCACGTCCACCACCCAAAAAGGGGCAGGAGAGGGGGCAAAGGCAACCTACACTGGTCACAGGGAGGTGTACATGAGCCCCTCACCACGGCAAGGAGGCACCACGTTGGGGTTAAAAGGGGCAGTACCAGTTGTCTTGTACTCCAGAAATTATGGAACTTGACAGTAATAATAAGTTTTTAAACTCAAATATACTTTTATTGTTTATTATCAAGACAAGTTGAGGTACACAACTGTTATCAATCAAACCTTAATGTGTATACAAATCATGGAACACATTCTTAAGGAAAAGAACATCACTTGTGATACAGAAATCACAATATCATGATACATTTAATGAACAAATCCACAAAGGCTGTACTGAGGGTTTGAACTTGTGTCCGGGCTAAGATGCACGCTAAGGTCCGACTAAGGCGCTTTCGGGATCATCCAGCACGTAAATCAGTACAGCCACGATGGGTCGCACCGCTGCTGCCAGATCACTTCGCCGCCACACCCACACAAGCAACGCCATATTCAAGTGGTGTTCCTGCCAAAGAAAAAAAAAAGATTCTCTATAATATTCTCTCTACTCCGAGTAAATACCTAACCTGTCCTCCGATAAAGAGCATCACTTTTTGCTCATATGCATCACACAAGGCTAAAAAATTTACAAGAAAATGAAAGTGACTCAAGAAAGTGATGTACTGTCCCATTCTGTTTTGGAGCCTCTGGTAGGGTAGGAGAGACTACTTTAAATTGACCGTTTTCTTGTTGACATTGTGAAACCTTTGGAGGATGGCCTGAAACACCGTCCATCCCCTGAAACCGGGTAATGATGATCACTGTTATTTATTACCCGAGGCAAACTTACATTACTCTATAGTGTGCCCAAAGCATGGGCTTTGGGCACCTGTGTTATGAACCAAAATTCCTCGCCCGAGCACAAAGCAGTGAAGTCCACGCCATCTGTGAGTCCGCTCCCGAAAATCCCTCATGGACAATGCCATCTAGTGATGACGAGAGATGCCGGCAATAAGCGCTATATGCCTGTCCTAGTCGGCTCGTGACGTAGCCACTGCTGACCTCTGGTGAGGTGGCGCTTAGACAGTGAACGCAATCTATGGAGCAAATAGGCTGACGTTTGTGTCTAAGCTAGTAAGTGATGTTTCCTAGTGATCCCATGTAGTGTCCCCAGTACTGATGACGTGTCTGCTTTCAGAGTCAACCTAGGATGGCTGTGAGGTACGTTGATTCAGTCTACCCAAGGCAGCCAAGGTCTCTTCACCCAGTCTGCTTTGTAGAAGCTGTGACCCACCCCCGGACGAACTCTGCTGAGTGTGTGATAGCCTGCCTGAGGAGTGGCAGTGACGGAATTCGCTGTCTCCGGGGCTGGCTGGTGGAAGAGACCACCCACTGCGGTGCCGACCGAGGAGAGTGACCAGCGAGTCACACGAGGCTCCTGCCTAGGGCTCGCAACCTTAGTATTAGTCGTGGAGTGGTCTAACAGCGAGGCTGACTAGTACCTGCCAGCTACAGGCTGGACTGTGGTTGTAGGCCATCACGACGAGGCACCCAGTGGGATTGTAATTTGGCTGGCATGTGGCCAGGGTAGATTCATCGTGGGTTCTGGGCCATGGAAGAGAAAACCAGGAAAGGCTACCCAGAGTGAGCATCGCCAAGTATCCAGTGTCTTCAGAGGAAGACGAAGATGTAAATACTGTGCAGTAATAATTCCCTTTTGTGACTTTAATTTACATATGGTAGTGGGAAAGGAATATATATAATTAAGTATACTTGTGTATTTAATGTATCTCCCCCGTTGATTTTACTTGCGTTACGGAGCTCACCCCTTGAAAGCCTCTACTAACTTAGGGCCGGATACCCAAAAAACTAGTACCATCAGAAAAGAACCCGGTTGCGTCCCAATAGGGCCGTAAAAACGTGCTCTTAACAAATGAATCAAATTACATCCAAAAGATCTATTTGGTCTCAAGTCTAACACACAATTTTGTAAATGAACTCCACAACTCACCAGCTTGTACCATGTAAGGTAGACAACAACAACAGTTATGGTAAATAAACACTCATCTTGACAATGTCCAAAATGAGCTCATATTCTAGTGTAAAAGTCAAATGTGAAGTAAAGTGTACCTCTAGCACACCCTAACAAACTGTTTTTAATTAAAAATAATTTTAAACACAACAAAACTTTTGGCTACACTGACACCACAACCGTTACTCACCAGACTAATCAGACACATTACAATCTCAGATTCTACACACTCACACTGTAAGCTCATTGAAGTGCAAACTAACATTAATAACAGTAGTAAGTCCAAGAGAAACCAACAAGCTAGAAGGCTTATTCAATCAATTCAATTTCAACAATAAGAGGATCGACTGGGAAGAAATAAATATAGACCTTGGAAACATTCATTAGGAAACCATCTTAAGCGACAAAACTCTCACACAGGGAATAGCTCCACTAACAGCTGAAACCTACTAGATCTGCTTAGAGCACATGCCTGTGAGGAAGGTCAGAAAGAGGACAACTCTAGAAAGAGAACACGCAGACGACTGTACAGAAGGAAAAAATAACGGAAATTACTTAAACAGACACAACTGTCTTTAGAAAGTAAAATAAATCTAAACAGAGAGATCGAAGAAATAATTCTATGAATAGAGCAGACGTTGAAGTGATCATATTAGTGAGGGAAACAGATAACAGCTAAATAAAGTCCACAAAAACCATCTAATTATCGCAAGGGACTTTAATATTGATCTCTGCGAGCCTGAGGACCCTCCTGCTGCTAGTTTCCTCCTTTGTATGAATTCCTGCTTCCTCATACCCTTAATCACTAGACCTACTAGAATCACTGATAGTACTGCCACGGCTCTTGATCACATCTGGACCAACATAACCTCTCCGCTTACTTCAGGGATAATCATCGATAGCACTACAGACCATTACCCCACATTTCTCCTAACATTAACAAACCACCTCTAGAGACAAGGGAGATAAGCTTTAGGCTGCACAAAATACCTGCCATGGGCAATTTTATAGCTGCTGCTGCTAATGTCAACTGGGAGACTGAATTAGGTAACACAGGGGACATCAACCTAGCAGTGCAATCTTTTCTTCAAAAAACTCTCAGCCTTTATAACATCCACTGTCCTATGCTAATGAAACAAGTCACAACTAAAAGGCTAAACAATCCTTGGCTTACAAAGAGAATACTTAAATCTATTAATAAAAACATGACCTTGAGAAGAAGTATAGGTTAGGAAACATCTCCAAAAATTTGTCAAAGAATTACTCATCATTGCTATTTAAAATAATTAGAAGAGCCAAAATTAAATACTATGAAGATAAATTTACCCAAACAAACAGCAACATTAAGAAAACATGGAGCACAATTTCACAAATATTGGGATCAAAGAAGACTTTAAATAACAAACCAATACTTCTGTCCAATAACGATGGTCAGCTTACAGCCTCTGATACTGCTATTGAGTTCAATAGGCTCTTCTCTTCCATTCCATTCTCTTCCTTGCAAATGATATTCCATCTTCCAGTACTGATGTTAAGGACTATCTTACAGGTAAGTATCCACAGTCTCTGTACCTAACGCCTGCAAATTCCGCTGATGGTAACGAGATAATCCTTTTGCTTAAAACCAAATCAAATCTTGAGAAGATACCAACTTTAATTTACAAAAAAACTCCAGATCTTTAGCTCCTGCTATTGCATTGCTCTTCAACAAGTCACTTGAACTCCAAACCTTTCCAGATATTCTAAAAAAAGCGAGAGTAACCCCTGTCCACAAATGTGGTGATCTCACTGATGTTAACAACTACAGACCTATATCAATCCTGCCATACTTGTCAAAAATATTTGAAAAACTCACCTACAAGCAGCTTTACTCTTATCTAGCCAAACACAATATACTTAGCTCTTGTCAATAAGGCTTCAGTCCCAAAGAAAGTACTAACGAAGCAATTATTAGTATGATTAACTTGATACATGCAGCTCTTGATAAAAATGAGTTCTCTGTTGGGTTATTTGTGAACCTGCGTAAGGCTTTTGACATTGTCAACCACCAAAACCTTCTTCGTAAAATACATCATTATGGAGTCAGAGGTCACTCCCTGCAATACCTCAAATCTTACCTTACTGACAGGCTCCAGTATGTTTCTGTGAATAATTCAATTTCTCCCACCCTACCCATCAACATTGGTGTTCCTCAGGGCAGCATACTTGGCCCTCTCCTCTTTCTCATCTACATTAATGACCTTCCAAATGCCTCCCAACACCTCAAACCAATTCTATTTACTGACGACACAACTTTCATTTACTCCAGTCATGACCCCCTTGCTCTAAATGTCACAGTGAATACTGAGCTAAATAAAGTCCATCTTTGGCTAACTGCCAACAAACTCATCCTCATAATTGACAAAACTTTCTATATTTTGTTTGGCAATAAATCCTCAAATCAAATAAATCTCAGGATAAATAATACCAAAATTTGCAACAAAATAGATGGCAAATTCCTTGGCATTCTCATTGTCCACGAGCTGAATTTCCAGGGACACATTCTAAATATATAAAAAAAGTTTCAAAAACTGTTGGCATTCTTTCTAAGATCAGATATTATGTACCTCGCCCTGCCCTGGTGACGCTCTATTACTCCCTCATCTATCCTTATCTCAACTATGGTATTTGTGCTTGGGGTTATACTACCCAAAATCCTTTACATCCTCTAATTACTCAACACAAAGTTGCTATTAGGACAATATCCAACTCTGGCCCCAGACATCACTCGGTACCTCTACTCAAATCTCTGAATATGTTAGATATTAAGTCACTGCACATCCTCTCATGTGTATTATATATATATATAAAATGTTGAACTGTAATGCCAATTCTGACCTTAAAAGCTTCATTGAAGGTTGTAACAGAACCCATGAGCTCCACACCAGAAACAAATACCTTTTTGATATTCCAAGAGTATGACTTAATCAAACTAGAAATGCTATCTGCAGACTTTGACCCATCTGTGAAGTCGGAAATGGAGCGCGAGTGTGATGAAAAGTGTGCAAGGAAAAGTACGACATAAGTGAAAGTGAGGAGGGTGTTGTAGGGATTGCACAATGTAGCGAAGACAGTAGCGATCACAGCGATCCTGTAGAGACAGGATGCCTGTTTCGACATACAGGCTTAGGGTAGGAGTCGAACGCAAGGCACCAGGGCTGAAGAATAACCCAGTATGGTCCAGAGCATCAAGACAGCAAAGAGTAAAATGAGAGGCAGATGAGTAAGCACGACAACCATAATTGAGTTTAGACAGTACTGCCATAGAACCACAATGAGTCAGGGCAGACTGGAGTTTGGAAAGAGAGAAAGGATCATTATAGAGAAGCTGGAGATGCATGTGAAAATCTATGGAACAAGATTCATGAAGGTGCTTACGAATAAGGAAAGATGGAGGAAGACTAGAACTGGAGCTAAGAGTCGAAAAACGGGGAACCCAGTTCGGTGGCAACCGACACTGGATCCACCACAATAGAACCACGGAAGTGAAGGACTGGCGAGATATCTGGAACAAACTTACCCGATATCTTACAGATTTTCTTCCTGATCTGGGGCAGAGGAATATCAGTCGTAATTGTGGAGACAAAAGATTTCAAACTCACACATTTAGCCGTATGGACCGCACTCGCCTTGTGAAACGAAAGAAAACAAACAACCATCAATCTGCATCTGTCTTTCTTCTATGCTGCGCTCTTACAGCAGACAGCCGAAACACAGCCTGCAGTCCACCAGGGAACGCACTTCCACATGCCTCGCGAGGTAGCATGTAGGGTGAATAGATTCCAGTTAGCCTTGGCAAACTGCCAGCTAGGGGCAGAGACGGAAGGGTGAAAAGAGAAAAAGGTGACAAGAATGGGGAAATGGTTACCGTTATGGAGGTCACGAAGAACCCGCCATGTGAAATCTAAATAAAGAGAACAGGGGCAGGAGAGAAAGATCAAGACAGGAGACGGCGCAAGAGCAGGTGTCAACATAGGTGAGTTCACCAGAATTCAGAAGAGACAGAGAAGAACAGAGGACGAACCCTTCGGGAAGGCGGCCCCGTGTGCAGAACATCACCCCAGAGAGTATACCGACAGGTAAAATCACCCAACAGGAGCATAGGCTCTGGTAAAGAGTCCAATAGGTGTTTAAGACCAGGAAGAGAAAGTGGGAAATTTGGGGGGAGATAAATGGAACAGACTGTATACCAATTACTCAAAAGATATGGGCGACAGAACACTCAATGTGCAACTGGAAAAGTATGGGGACGAAGGTAATATCAGTACGAATCAAAAGAGCAGTAGTGTTATGGGCCCTAGCAAAAAATGGAGGGGGGGAAGAGAATGGTGTAACCACGGAAGTGACCAGGACAAGTGCCAAGCATCAGCTCCTGGAGACAGACACAAAGCAGTGAAAACTGTGATATCCGAAGCTGGAATTCATAGAAGTTGGCATAAAATACACGAATATTCAAATGAAGAATAAACATTGCCAAAAATAGAGAGAATAGAAATAGAGAACACGGGTCAAACAAAGGCAAATTAAAACAGTATACTAAGCAAGATCAGGATCAGTGTAATTGGGGTTATGGGGCATAGATAAATCTAGCAAGAAAATGTAAATCTATCAAGAACAGGTAAATCTAGCAAGAACAGGTAAATCTAGCAAGAACAATGTAGTCAAGGTAGTGGTAGGATGAACCAGAGGTGGACTGACTGGATCCAGAGCAGGAGGCATTGGAGAAGTGCGGTCAAGGCAATCAGGGAGAGGAGGGGCAGAAACAGTGGAGCGCACCTCATCAAGGGCAGCATCCAAGAGAGAATTGAGGGCCAAGGGAATTTCCATATTTGGGACAGAGGACTTAACCACCGAAATGGGAGGGGGATTCAGGGATAGAGTCGGAGTCGGAAGGTGAGGAAGAGATTGATGCCTTCTTACCTGCTGGGGAGGAAGAAGAGGAGCCAGGCTTATGTTTCTGATATAGACAGGTGTGCCAGCAGCATCGCACTGGGCGACAGCCGTTGCAGTCTCAACAGGAGAAGGAGAACAGGAGCAGTCAATATGAAGATTGCTGGGAGGAGGGACAACGACCTGGATGGACAGGCGGTGTGGAGGTCCAAAATACAAGAGGGGAGGGCCGAGAAGGAAAAGAGGGCACAGGAGACAGGGAAGACTGGGAAGGAAGGAAGGAAGGAAGGAAGAAAGGGAAGGAAGGGAAGGAAGGGAAGGAAGGGAGGAAGGGAGGAAGGGAGGAAGGGAAGGGAGACACCAGACAGAGAACCCAGGAGGAAGACCCTCTGGCCCAGAATTCAATAGAGCAGGTGAGGTGTTGGTGGTGTTGGTGTCCAGGTCCATGGCCCGGAAACGGTTGCAAAACTGAGAAAGTGGGAGAGGGCGACAAGTGGAACGCAATATAGAGTATAAGACATGCCAGAGGAAGATAAAAGATGGCGTACTTGGCGTCTCACCTCAAGAAAAGATAAATGATTCTGATGTTTCAAATTGAGGATGGCTTCCTCAAATTTGTATTGCACACATGTGTGGGAGAAGGTAGGGTGGGCATCACTGCAATTGATGCAGTGAGCTTGGGAAGAAAAGCAGTCTTATAATGACCTGAGTATCCACACAAGAGGCATAGAGACACGCCACTCGTGCATTTGAAGGGACCATGCCCAAATTTCCAGCACCTATTGCAGAGGGAGGAGAACTGGGACCAGCAAGAATTACGGAAGACGGAAGGGACCTACTATCAGAAGTGATCTTCATTACGCAAAGAGACTGGCCAGGATGACCACGAGGGAGGTCGAGTAACATATCAATCTGGAGCATTGAATGGCCTTGGGTTTCAAGGATATGTTTACTATCCTTGTGGCAATCTACTGGGGCAATCCCTATATATCTACATATATATATATATATATATATATATATATATATATATATATATATATATATATATATATATATATATATATATATATATATATATATATTGGTGTATACTGGCAGCAGGTTTTCTTTCAAACATGTTTCATTGAATATGACCGCATATTCTAATTCATATTCATATCTATATTAGCCCCCACGAAGGATGTAACCTTCAATGTAAGTACATAGGTATGACGTCGACCAAGCTGACGAGGCGTTTGACATGCCATCTTCAATCTGGTGCCCCTAGGAATCACATGAGACAAGCCCATGACATCACTCTAACAAGAGAAATGTTGAACAAGAATACTTGCATAATAGACAAAACCCAAGATTCAAGAAGATTACAAATTCTTGAGGCAATTCACATAAGAATAGAGCGACCTACCATGAACACCCAAATCACGGAACTATTTACTCTACCCACCATGAGAGTAAGGACAAGACAAGAACATATCGATGCCAACACAGAAGACAATGTCCAACATAACAGGCCAATTACACTGGATTAATCTTTGTGTTTGGATAGGAGATGCCTCGTATGGGCCAATAAGCCTTCTGCAGCCCCTATGTTTATCCCTTATGTATCCCCCCATGTTTTCACCTTCATTGTATTATCACCTGACCTAATGCGGGTATAAAATCAACTAGTATTGTAAGATCTGTTCACTTGAGAATGAACCATGGAGGTTCGAAACGTCGTGCAAATTATACAAATTAGTGTAATACACTCTATAGTAAATCACTTCTTTTCTTCACCTTAAAAGTACGAAAATGAGTTTTGGAGAACTCCTATTTCAATTAAGCCCTGATGCTAAGAAAATAGTTAGAGGGATAGAAGCCCTAAACCAGAAAATAATAAATACAGAATATGCGGTCATATTCAATGAAACATATATATATATATATATATATATATATATATATATATATATATATATATATATATATATATATATCGGTTCCTGTGGCCATTTTGGGCGGATATTGTGATAACTTTATCCGATCACGATTTTGGCCGTATAAGGGCGTTTTCCGGATGTTTGAATCCCGGATAATCACGGGGTTACAGTATATATATATATACACACACACACAAGGAACATTGGGTTTGTTAGGGGAACATAGCATGGTGTTTACATTCTTGTAAAGCTACTAGTACATGCAGCGTTTCGAGAAGGTCCTTAATCTAACGGATAATTTTAAGTAGGTAAATTGTAGCAAAATTTTTAAATGTTGACAGATACTTTGTAAAAAAAAAAAAAAAATGAGAGAGACTACTAGGTATATTAAAGCACATCAATAGCTCTGATTGATAGCATTGACAGCTATCACCAGTCGCTACATGGTGCGGGAGAATAGCTGTGTAAATCCTAGCATTTAACTAGGCATTTTTGGAGATCAGAACCAGGGTTTCCCAATGCAGAACAACGAGGCTAAGCAGACAGCTGCTTCCCGAGAAGGAGCTGCAAAGAAACATGTATCAGTAGGCGAGGGGATAAAAATAACAAAGGTATCCATCAAATCAACTAGGTGTTTATGGATGAATAAACCATCAGGACGAGTAGAATCAACATGACTAAGATCAAAATACTTCGTCCATGTAGCAGAACCAAATAAAGCTTGCAACATATTAGAACTGGAAGGAATCGTGTGAGTGTGACTGCGGAGGGAACAGCACCGAGCACCCCCAGTAAAAGGGAGGGGGGGGCCAAAGAGGCCCAGTTGTTACAATGAGAGATGGAGCCACTCCATGTGATGAGGTGGTCATCATTGGGAGCTTGGGGCTCAACCCAGCCACAGAGGTGGGAGGGGAAGCAGATAAGAGTAGTTGGGACCTGGTGGACCAAGCACTCACAAGTCAGGTAGTAGAAGAGCTCCCAGAACCCCATCAAGCAGGGAGAGTCAGGAGCTCCCTGATCTGGGACCAATGTAGTGTGAGCTACAGAGCCCAGCTTTCCATCACAGTCTGACTTGGGGGCCTGGTCTCCCACCCCTCTCACGTCTTAGAAGTTAAAAAGAGGGTCAGATATCAGCATATAAATGAACGAGTAAACATTTCATCAACAAACAAGGCCCCATACCCACCATGGAGCCACAATTAGTGGATAGGACACCCAACAAGACAAAGCCCCCCCCCCCCACTGTAGATATACGCCATACAATCGCAACCATAGGAATCATCAGTCCGTCAAGATATAATGGAAGCTCAGCACGCTATAATTGGGCTCAGCAATGAAGGAAAAGATTGACAATAAAGGTGTCCTCTTGCTCGACAATGACGAGTACCACAGTTTTACGGGTGAGAGGGTGTGCCTTCCCAAAAACCCGGTGTCTAAACAGAAGAAAACATCTGAGAGAATAATCAAGAATTGCAAAACGTCAGAAGGAAATAGCAATTAAACAGGAGAATTGGGAAGGAAAAATTAAACTTAATAAGAAAAAGTATTCAGCACAATTAGCGAAGATGGCAGCAAGAGCATTAAGCTTCAAAAAGACAGAGGACACTGTCCCAAGGAGCATCACACTCTAGCATCCGCCAACCAAGCCCCCTCATGATGGCAACGGGCTGGAAAGGGAGGGGGAGATGAGAAAGACGCGAGGGTGAAGTGATACTGCCCAGTTTAACACCAGTGTTAATAGGTAGAGTGGGTGAATTGGAATCATTCACAGAGACATACTGGAGCCTGTCACTAAGGTAAGACTCTAGGTATTGGAGGGATTAACCTCTTACTCCGTAATGTTGTAATTTAAGAAAGTTAATGTGTTAACAGTGTAAAAGTCTTAATGTAGGTCAACAAATAAATGAACAGGGTACTCATTTCTTCCAAGAGCTGCATATATAAAGTTAATCATACTAATCGGTGCATGATTGGTCCTTTTTTGGGCTTGAAACAATTATGGCAAGAACTAAGTAAATTTTGTTTTGCTAAATAGGATTAAGGCTGCTTGCAGATTAACTCTTTAAAATATTTTAGACAAAATCTGCAGAGTTGATATTGGTCTATAATTGTTGACTTCAGTGAGATTGACACTTTAATGGACTAAGGTTACTCTTGCTTTTTTTCCCCTTAGAATATCAGGAAAGGTTTGGAGTTCAAATGATTTGTTGTAGAGCAATGAAATAGCTGGAGCTAAAAATCTAGAGGTTTCTTTGAAAATTAGGGTTGGTATGTGAACATATGGTATCTGTGCATGGGGTTCATTCATCCACTGCAAATTACCTGATGCTCATCACTACCCAATAAAAATCTGCTATCAGAACAATAAAATTGTCTTCAAACAACACACAGCCTCTCTGTTTAAATCCCTGAACATGCTAAATATACACTTGCTCTACACATTCTCTTGTGCTATTTACATGTACAATACCTTGTTCCTAAATGCTAATCCTGATCTGAAACTCTCAATTGATAGATTTTTTCTATCAATTGAGCAACTTTTTCTATCAACTTTTTAAACTTTTTTTTTTTATAGTTTTCTATCAACTATCAAGTTTCTATCAACTTTTTCTTTGATTTCATTTATTACCTAGGTTGCCTAGCCTCACGATACTCCCTTACCCCATTGTACCCCTGGCTTTGCCTGTATCTCAAATTTGCAAATTGTTACTTACAGTGTACCTGAGAATACATGTAAGCAATCTACCTTATTTTTTCTTTTTTTTCCTCAATTTGTTTTTGTATTGTATAGTCTTGTTTATATCTTTGTTTTGTATTTCTATATCTTTTGTTTTGTATAGTCCATGTTTATATGTTTTTTCTTTAATTTCATTTATTACCTAGGTTGCCTAGCCTCGCCATACTCCCTTACTCCATTGTACCCCTGTAAGCCCCTTGTTAGCTACCTCATTTTTTTCTTTTGTTGTTCCTATTGTGTTTGTTTTATATAATAATGTTTATAAATTTTTCCCCCTTTTATAGCTTAATCCTACTTTGTAATTTGCCTTTCTTGCCTTGTTTTCCTGCAACCAGCTTTTTTATGCAGACAAGTATAGACCCAGAACTAAACCTCTTATCCACTATCTATGACAATCATCACTTTAATTATCTAAATTGCAGACATTTTGCAGCACATGATGTAAACAATGTATTAACTCATAATCACAATATCTCTGTAATCAACTTGAACGTTAGATCCCTAGGTAAACACTTCGATGATGTTAGTGCCTTGATTGAAACTATTGACAACAAATTCTCTTTTATTATACTTACTGAAACATAGTTGAAAGAGGATACTACTCAACTCTTTAACATGCCTAACTACTCGGCAATTCACAACTGTCGTCAACTTCAGAGAGGTGGTGGCACTGCTCTTTACTACCACCATGAACTAACATGCTTAAAAGAAATTAGAACCAGAGACTGCTATGGGGAATATATCTTCGCCAGCTTCAGAGTCAAGGGTGCCGAGTCTGTCCTGTCTGTGGGTGCAGTCTATAGAATTCCTAACACTGATGTGTCCGAATTCAACTCAAACCTTAGAAATCTAATACTCGATAACAGACTGAACAAAAACCATCTAATTATCGCAGGGGGCTTTAATATTGACCTCTGCCAGCCTGAACACCCTACTGCTGCTAGCTTCCTCAACTGTATGAATTCCTGCTTCCTCATACCCTTAATCACTAGACCTACTAGAATCACTGATAGCACTGCCACGACTCTAGATCACATCTGAACAAACATAACCTCTCCGCTTACTTCAGGTATAATCACCGATAGCACTACTGACCATTACCCCACATTTCTCTTAACTAGCATTAGCAAACCACCTCTAGAGTCAAGGGAGTTAAGTTTTAGGCTGCACAATGAAACTGCTATAGACAATTTTATAACTGCTGCTGATAATGTCAACTGGGAGTCCGAGTTAGGTAACATAGGGGACATCAACCTAGCAGTGCAATCTTTTCTTCAAAAAACTCTTAGCCTTTATAACACCCACTGTCCTATGCTTACAAAACAAGTCACAAATAAAAGGCTTAACAATCCCTGGCTTACAAAGGGAATACTTAAATCCATTAATAAAAAACACGACCTTGAGAAGAAGTATAGGTTAGGAATTGTCTCCAAAGAATTCTCAAAGAATTACTCATTATTGCTCTCTAAGATAATTAGACGAGCCAAAACTAAATACTACGAAGATAAATTTACCCAAATAAAGAGCAACATTAAAAAAACTTGGAGTACAATTTCACAAATATTGGGATCAAAGAAGACTTTAAATAACAAACCAATGCTCCTGTCCAATAATGATGGTCAGCTTTCAGCCTCTGATACTGCTATTGAGTTCAATAGGTTCTTCTCTTCCATTGGGTCATCCCTTGCACATGATATTCCATCTTCCAGTACTGACGTTAAGGACACTCTTACAGGTAACTATCCACAGTCTCTGTACCTAAAGTCTATTAATTCCACTGATGTCAATGAGATAATCCTTTCCCTTAAAACCAAGTCTAGTGCCCTTGAGAAGATACCAACTTTAATTTACAAAAAAGCCTCCAGCTCTTTAGCCCCTTCTATTGCATTGCTCTTCAACAAGTCACTTGAACTCCAAACCTTTCCAGATATTCTAAAAAAAAAGCGAGAGTAACGCCCTTCCACAAATGTGGTGATCTCACAGATGTTAACAACTTCAGACCTATATCAATCCTGCCAAACTTGTCAAAAAATTTTGAAAAACTAATCTATAAGCAGCTTTACTCTTTTCTAGCCAAACACAATATACTTAGCCCTTGCCAATATAGCTTCAGACCCAAAAAAAGCACTAACGATGTACTTATTAGTATGCTTAACTCGATTCATACAGCTCTTGATAAAAATGAGTTCCCTGTTGGGTTATTTGTGGACCTGCGTAAAGCTTTTGACACTGTCAACCACCAAAACCTTCTTCTTAAATTACATCATTATGGAGTCAGAGGACACTCCCTACAATACCTCAAATCCTACCTTACTGACAGGCTCCAGTATGTTTCTGTGAATAATTCAATTTCTCCCACCCTACCCATCAACACTGGTGTTCCTCAGGGCAGCATACTTGGCCCTCTCCTCTTTCTCATCTACATTAATGACTTTCCAAATGCCTCCCAACACCTCAAACCAATTCTATTTGCTGACGACACAACCTTCATTTACTCCAGTCCTGACCCCCTTGCTCTGAATGCCACAGTAAATGCTGAGCTAAATAAAGTCCATCTTTGGCTAACTGCCAACAAACTCACCCTTAACATTGACAAAACTTTTTATATTCTGTTTGGCAATAAATCCTCTAATCAAATAAATCTCAAAATAAACAATACCCAAATTTGTAACAAATTAGATGGCAAATTCCTTGGCATTCTCATTGACCACAAGCTGAATTTCCAGGGACACATTCTAAATATATAAAAAAAAGTTTCAAAAACTGTTGGCATTCTTTCTAAGATCAGATATTATGTACCCCGCCCTGCCCTGGTGACTCTCTATTACTCCCTTATCTATCCATATCTCAAGTATGGTATTTGTGCTTGGGATTCTACTACCCAAAATCATTTACGTCCTCTAATTACTCAACACAAAGCTGCTATTAGGACAATATTCAACTCTGGCCCCAGACATCACTCAGTACCCCTACTCAAATCTCTGAATATGTTAGACATTAAGTCACTGCACATTCTCTCATGTGTATTAGCCCATCATCACACAGCCCACCTTAAGCCCATCATCACACAGCAAAAATCTGCTATCAGAATAATAACTAACTCTGCTTTCAGACAACACTCAGCTCCCTTGTTTAAATCCCTAAACTTGCTAAATATTAACTCCCTCCACACATTCTCTTGTGTCAACTACATTTACAAAACCCTGTTCTTAAATGCAAACCATGCTCTGAAACTCTCCCTGGAGAGATGTAATAGGACCCATTATCACCACACCAGAAATAAATATCTCTTTGATATCCCCAGGGTCAAACTTAATCTGTGTAAACACTCTATGCAAATTAAGGGACCTAGTCTATGGAACTCACTCCCTAGTGAATTGAAAAACTGTAAAACTTTTGCCTTATTTAAAAACAAAACCAAAAAGTACCTAACTTCATCTTCTTAGTTTCCTACACTGAGCTTTAAATTTGCTCTCTACCTAGTGTTACCCAATCTCCTAATTTTTATGTAATATCAAACAACCTTATCATTGTGTTCATTGCTGTCTTCCTTTATGTGCTAGCCATATGCTGTATTGTGACTACCAATTTTTGTCAACTACCATTCAAGCTGTCACTGCAATCAATCTTAGCTACCTATGTGCTTTATGTGTCATCTATCTATACCTCAACTATGGTATTTGTGCTTGGGGTTCTACTACCCAAAATCATTTACGTCCTCTAATTAACCAACACAAAGCTGCTATTAGGACAATATCCAACTCTGGCCCCAGACATCACTCTGTACCCTTACTCAAATCTCTGAATATGTTAGATATTATGTCACTGCACATTCTCTCTTGTGTATTATACATATATAAAACGCTGAACTGTAATGCCAATCCTGACCTCAAAAGCTTCATTGAAGGTTGTAACAGAACCCATGAGCACCACACCAGAAATAAATACAGTTTTGATATTCCTAGAGTAGGACTTAATCAAACTAAACTGGGCGCAATTCCTTAACTGTAGCCTCTGTTTAACGCAACAGTAAAATGTGTACTTGGATGAAAAAACGATTCTTCGCGGCAGGGGATCGTATTCCAGGGACCTGCCCGAAACGCTACGCGTACTAGTGCCTGTACAAGAATGTAACAACTCTTGTATATATCTCAAAAAAAAAAAAAAAAAAAAAAAAAAAAAAAAAAAAAAAAAAAAAAAAAAAACTAGAAATGCTCTACAAATCAAGGGACCCAGAATGTGGAATGACCTTCCCAACCATGTTAAAGATTGTACCTCTCTCAACCAGTTTAAGATAAAAACTAAACACTACCTAATAAATTCCCTGTAACCTTCCTCACCCCTCTATTGTCAACCCATGTCTGTTATTTTTTTTTAATCAACACTGTTTGTCAACCTATTGTATTTGTGCTGCTTTTTCAGTCATGTTCCTCTTTTTTTATCTTTATTTGTATTTGTTCTCAACACTTTTTATTCTTTATGCTCAATTAGTATTAAGTTCTAGATATTAATGTTTTTCTTGCCCGAAACGCATTGCGTAATAGTGGCTTTAGGCATTGTATGTACTAGCTCTATCTATATATCAATCCATTAATGTAACATCACTTGTATGTATGTACCTTACCTGAATAAACATATTTATTTATTTATTTATTTATTTAATATACTGTACCTACAATTTTCTCTCATCTTTTTTTCATTTCATGTAACTGTTATCATTTTTTTGTCTATAAATTTTGCAAGTATTTACCTCCTTTAAATTTTCTTAGATTAAGGACCTGCCCGAAACGCTGCGCGTGCTAGTGGCTTTACAAGACTGTAATTACCATACCTGTATTTGTATCCTCACATTCCTTATGTACGTTCTTGTATATGCATAAATAAATAAATAAATAAATAAATATTATACATATATAAAACGCTAAACTGTAATGCCAATCCTGACCTCAAAAGCTTCATAGAAGGTTGTAACAGAACCCATGAGCACCACACCAGAAATAAATACAGTTTTGATATTCCTAGAGTACGACTTAATCAAACTAGAAATGCTCTACAAATCAAGGGACCCAGATTGTGGAATGACCTTCCCAACCATGTTAAAGACGGTACCTCTCTCAACCAGTTTAAGATAAAAACGAAGCTATACCTAATAAATTCCCTGTAACCTACCTTACCCCTCTATTGTCAACCAATGTCTGTTTTTTTTTTAAAGAGCTCTGTTTGTCAATAGAATTGTATTTGTGCTGCTTTTTCAGCTATGTTTTCATTCCATGTTTTCATTTTACTCTTTATGCTCATTTAGTATTAAGTTTTAGTCATTTAAGTTTTTCATGCCCAAAACGCTTTGCGTAATAGTAGCTTTAGGCATTGTTTGTACTAGCCCTATCTATAAATCCATCACTCTTTGTAAAATCTCTTGTATGTATGTACCTTACCTAAATAAACATTTGATTTGATTTGATTAGATGTAATAGAACCCACGAGCACCACAACATAAATAAATATCTGTTTGATATAAATTGACAGTCATGCTAATATAATTGCCAGTAAGGTTTATGTAATTCACAATCATCTTAATTAATATAATTGGCAGTTTGGATAATATAATTGACAGAGGATTATACGAATCAGGATAATATTATTGCTAATCGAGCAAATATAACTTTGAATCAGGCTTTTTCACCCACAGGGTTATTGATCGATGGAACTGACTACCTGCCAACGCCATAACTGCCAAAATGTGCTGAATTTCAAAATATACCTGGAGAAAATCAAGGAAAATTGAGGGGGGTAAGGGAACCTTCAACAAGCTGCCAGCTTCCCATTTTTATCGAGGCCACTAGGGTAAGTGGCCCTCAGGTAAATCGGGTAAAATATTATTCCAAGACAATTACAGCATAACTGATAAAGTTAGGCCAGAGTAATATAAATTTCTGGTAAATTTAGAAAGATGTAAATTTCTAGAGTAATATAAATTTAAATTTCATATTAACTTGACTGACAGTTATAAATGCCAATCTGCCTTCAATAAACTCTTCGGTGAAATATTTATAATCAAGAGTATTATTCATAAATATGCCTAAACAAAAAATATAAAATAGACATCAGTTTGCATATGAATCTGATGAGAAAAATTCCTTGATTAACCTACATTTCCCTATCAATCAAATGGTCTCATCTTAAGTACGTCTCAGACTGTCTTCTTCACCAGCACCAATGCTAAATAATATTACAACAATAATGTCCATAACTTAGCTACAGAGTATATTACATTTTAAATAAATTTTCACAGAGAAGAAAAACAGAAAGCATAATATTATTTACATAAATATGAAGAAAAACATTTAATGCTTTGATTTATCTTTGCTAAACTAAAGAGATATTTCTATACTTATAAGCAATTTTGAATTTTCCTATAGTGACAGCTTCTCTAGTTCTTGCTTGGTCATCTAACTTTCATAAAAGAACAATATAATAAAGTATCTTGATCTTTACCTTTCATGGTGAAGTGTATTTCTCAAACAAAATAGAATTACCTTTGAAGAACATCCAACTGACATTGTGACAGCACACTGTTAGATTAAAGTTAAGTTAATATACCTATATGTGCCTCATTATCCTTCAACATTCTCTTAATTACCTTCCACACACTAAGTGTTTAGCCTATTATTTGTATGTATCATTTTGTGCCTCTTCATATCACGAAGACGACTGAATCTCTTCCCACACTCTGGACACTCGTGAGGCTTGTCACCTGAATGCACTAACATGTGAGTCTTCATACTTCCAAGACAACTGAATCTCTTCCCACACTCTGGACACTCGTGAGGCTTGTCACCTGAATGCACTAACATGTGCCTTATTATAGTTCCACGTTCTCTAAATTTTTTGCCACACTCAGCACATTGAAAAGGTCTCTTATCCGCATGCACCATCCTGTGAGTCTTCATACTTCCATGCTGACTGAATCTCTTCCCACACTCTGGACATTCATGAGGTTTGTCACCTGAATGCACTAACATGTGAGTCGTCATACTTCCAAGACGACTGAATTTCTTCCCACACTCTGGACACTCGTGAGGCTTGTCACCTGAATGCACTAACATGTGAGTCTTCATAGTTCCACGCTCACTGAATCTTTTCCCACACTCTGGACACTCGTGAGGCTTGTCACCTGAATGTACTAACATGTGAGTTGTCATATTTCCACGACGACTGAATCTCTTCCCACACTCTGGACACTCGTGAGGCTTGTCACCTGAATGCACTAACATGTGCTTTATTATAGTTCCACGTTCTCTAAATTTTTTGCCACACTCGGCACATTGAAAAGGTCTCTCATCCGCATGCACCATCCTGTGAGTCTTCATATCTCCAAGACGACTGAATCTCTTTCCACACTCTGGACATTCATGAGGTTTGTCACCTGAATGCACTAACATGTGCTTTATTATAGTTCCACGGTCTCTAAATTTTTTGCCACACTCGGCACATTGAAAAGGTCTCTGATCCGCATGCACCATCCTGTGAGTCTTCATATTTCCACGCTCACTGAATCTCTTCCCACACTCTGGACACGCATGAGGTTTCTCACCTGAATGCACTAACATGTGACGCTCCACATGTGAAGGACGGGTGAATACCTTCTGACACTGTGGACACTGGTGAGTCTTCATCTTCTTTATGACAGGTGCAGTTTGTGTGAAGGTTTTCTCCCCCGGATGTTGGGAGAAGCGTCAAGGCTTGAGTGTTGTTTCTTAGAGTTAGACTTGATGTGAGCACTTGGCGGTCAATGGTGGTGCTTCTTCTTTATGATAGGTACAGTTTGTGTCAAGGTTTTCCCTTAATGCTCGTGCTGGACATCACCGGCGGGTGCTGCTAAAATGGTGGCGGTTGTTTACCCTCTCATCACCTGAGCGTTCCAATGTTTTGGTCTGGTTTCACATATCATTTTTCCAACCTCTTATTTTTGTTTATAGCTAGTCATTTAAAATTAACACTTGTATTTATTCTCATGTTTTTGAATCAAAGAATGTACTTGGAATTGTTTCTTTAAACATAAGGCCACACGATTATACTTTTTGAAGGAAACAGCTCTCTCACTGGGATACAAGATACTCCTAACATTGACAACACTAATTTTTTTGCCATTTCGGACACCAGTTTTGGACGTTTCGCTTATGTGTACGTGTTCAATATTAAATCGACTATATAATGTTATTAATAATTAAATTATTATAAATTAAATAATTAAATTATTTATTATAAATAAATACTTAAAAAATGTATTATGTATGTTGTATTAAAAATTAAAAATACGGATGTACACTATTTCACTTGGAGATATTTGCATAATACGAATTATAATCTGAAAATATATACATATAACAATGTATAACCATGAATGAAAAATCAAACAGGAAATTACTTAAGCACTTACGTGATAATCAATTCAATTTCTTTCTTTATTATGCACCCCATACCCATCCCGTGGGCGCGTGTAAAGGATTACAGAGGCATATAATCGGTTCAGGAACTGAACCCTCTAGTTCGTTTAGCTAAGCAAATAACAATGTTTGACGCTAGTTACAAAATTAACAATGTTGCATACACATGTACACACCTCATATGTACATGTACATATATATATACGTATACACCTATATACCAACCCGTTCTCACACAAGACAGCACATATATGACTTAATGCTTAAAGTCAATATGTTGAATATGATTTAGTACATATGTGATATATTTCCAGTTACCTTTTTTACCAAGGCCCAAACTCTTCCTCACGTACCAATTTACGTGTCACAGTACCCGTCCATCAACGTAGATAGCAGAATAGTCGTGATTGGTTCAATTATAAGGAAAATTGTAGTTTTCAGGTCCCACATGGGTTGTGAAATTTACCTACTATTGTCCATGCTCTTAGAATATTACAGATCAGCTACTTCCTATTGAAGGCTCGTAGTTTTGTTTTGAGAAATATTAGTTGTTTTTAGTAAATTATAATAAGCACTATAAATTATTACATAGAATAACAGTGCTTCACCAATCAATATTATATACCATAGTTTGAGCTTTAAAAATCTTTAAAGAATGTTTTGTAGGAACGCTAACAGAAAACGATGTTGTTGGAATGTTTATGGGGTAAACTACTGCAAATTTGGGGATCACTTCCACCCACAGGAATGGAATGGCGTCCACTACCACCGACAGGATGAGTATGGGGCTCACAACCACCCACAGGATAGGTATGGGGTCCAATACCACCCACAGGATGAGTATGGGGTCCAATAACACCCACTGGATGTGTATGGCGTCCATTGCCGCCCACAGGATGAGTATAGGGTCCAGTATCGCCCACAGGATTAGTATATAGAGTCCACTGCCGCCCACAGGGTCGGTAAAGGGTCCACTACCGCCCACATGGTTGGTAGGGGGTCAACTGCCGCCCACAGGGTCGGTAGGGGGTTCACTACCGCCCACAGGGTCGGTATGGGGTCCACTGCCACCCACAGGGTCGGTATGGGGTCCACTACCGCCCACAGGGTCGGTAGGGCGTCGACAGGGTCGGTAGGGGTCCACTGCCGCCCACAGGGTCGGTATGGGGTCCACTGGCGCCCACAGGGTCGGCAGGGGGTCCACTACCGCCCACAGGGTCGCTATGAAGTCAACTACCGCCCATAGTGTTTGTATAGTGCCCACTACCGCCCATAGTGTTATTATGGGGTCCACTACCCCTCATAGTGTCGGTATATGGGGGTCCATTACTACCCATAGGGTGTGTCTGGGGTCTATTTTTTCTGTATAGCAGAGGTGGCAATACTGCTTTTCCAATCTCATTTGTTGTTCAATGTAAAATATTTGTTGCTCGACTTGCAACAATATATATATATATATATATATATATATATATATATATATATATATATATATATATATATATATATATATATATATATATATATATATATATATATATATATATATATATATATATATATATATATATATAAATATATATATATATATATGGTATAGTGCCTTTGCAATAATGTACCAATGTGTGTATTTGTTGTATTGTATTGTTGAAATACATTGTTCAGATGAAATACATGTGAAATATTGTTGAAAACATCTTGATGACTTATTAAACCAAAATTATTTATTAGTCAGAAGAAAAACAAAAACGCGAACTATATGTTAAACCTCTACCAGACAAATATTTTAAGTAAAACCGAAAATATTTGAAGTTTTATAAAAGGGGCAGTTTTCATTGCTCGTCGAGCTCGAAAACCGCAGCATTCATCTCAGAACCATGCCTATTTCACACAGATTCCTTAATAAACGTAAGAGTTTTATATGTCACAAGAAAGATATAAATATAAGCTTCATTCTAAATACCTTACCATGGGCATATTTAAATTTAAAGCGAAGATACGTGCACTTTTATAATAGCCGAGCTTTAACCCCGGACAGATTGATCGACCGAGCAACTCTCTCTCAGAACAATGTTTATTTCAAGTGAATTCGTTAATAAACATATATGTTTTATATGTTTCAAGAAAGGCAGACATATAAGCTTCACTTTAAACACTTTACCATAGACATATTTAAAGTTCTAATGAAGATACATGTATTTTAAAAATTACGGAGCTCCCACCCCGTACAGACTGAACGACAGAGCAACTCTCTCTCAAATCAATGTTTATTTCACGTAAATTCGTTAATAAACACAAATGTTTTATATGTCTTAAGCAAGATAGAAATAAGAGCTTCATTTTAAATACAATACAATAGACATATTTATAACTCAAGTGAAGATACATATGTTTTTATAGTAGCGCTCAGTAGCTTGTCGGGCATGGAGTGCAGACGCCTACGCACTTGCCGATATATTGTATAATTAACAATAATACGCTAATAAAGCCTAAAATCTTATATGCCTCCAGAAAGACCGAGATATGAACATTATTATGATTTCACCAAATGAAATATATCATGTTCGAGAACAAAGATATATCAATTTTAAATTAAGTTTCGACTCTTGCTCGGGCAAGAGAGATGGGGCGACTCTCGCCCCATCTATTGGAGATTCTGTCCACTAAAGACCTCAAAAGCTACTCAAACCCTCCTAGCATTATTTAAGTAATGAAGTAATATGGTATATTTACTATAATGTGGGTGCTGAATGCAGAACATGAGAAAACATATATTTACTCCAAACTAATATAATTTCATTAAGAAATAAGTAAATAAGTAGCATCAAAGGAAGTCGACGGTCCAAGCGTCAATGTTGTGGAGCGACTTATCCAAGATATATCGTTGTTTGGAAAGTGTTTGTTGGCATATCCAGTTGTCGTACTTCTCTGCACAAATTATCACAAATTTAAATTATAATGTTAACAAGTAGAATACGTATTTTTAATAAAATCTAACATAACTAGCCAGAAAACATTTAACATTTATTAAAAAAATATATGTTTGGAAGTTAAATCGACTTCATAGGACAATGGGTTTTGTTATATATACTCGTTATTCGTTGACATGCGTTCGCTACTTAAACTACCATGTACTGTACTTATGTAAAATCTCCCATGTCAAGTTCAAGTTCAAGTATGTTTATTGAGATAAGCAATAAATACATCTCAAAGGGATAGAGTAGCTTAGGCTATTTCTACCCCCTTCTACTTCAAGTCCCTCAAGGGGCGCACAAATTCAGTGAGTACAAATAGACAAATAACATTACAAGAATCCCATTTAATCTCCCATGTCTCTTCGCTCATCTCACCGAACCCTACAGGCTCTGTGATATATTGTTTAATTAATTGAGATTCACAAATAAAGCTGATAATTGTATCTGTTAACAAAAAGGCAGAGCTTAGTTTAGTTCATTTATTATGCACCCCATACCCATCCTATGGGCGATAGTGTAGTGTTACAGAGGCACATAATGGGCTCAGGGACTGAGCCCCACAATTCATATAGCCAAGGAAGTTATAATCTTGATAAGCTAGTTACAAAAGTCAATGCACATTGTCACATCAACAATGGGCTCGAGACCGACCACAAGTACAGTTTATAATTTAAGCAACTGACATATATGGAGGGCTAGTGTCACAATTGATATGTTTATCCTACACATAACCCCCTCCCCCATCCAATGGGCAGCGGTGGATAGGTTACAATCAAGTCGTTTTTTGCGTTTTATTTAGAGATTAGATCTTATTGGGTGCGGAAAGATATTCATATTTTAAAGAAGGCTTCTTGGCTGATGCTCTCCATTGATGGAAAATATACAACCTTTGAAAATCAATGTTAGTTTGATCTAGATATTGTAATTAACGCAGTTACCTGGTGTTATTCTTCACCTATATCTTTTTCTGGTTAATCCCTATTTACATTATGCAGTTCAGGTTTCGTCGCCAGACTATAGTTTTTAGTTTAGTTAATTTATCACATAATGGGTTCAGGGACTGAACACACAATTTATTTATCTAAGCAAGTTACAATCTTGAGGAGGTAGCCACAAAATTCATAACACATCGTCACATCAACAACGTGGGTTCGAGATCGACCACAAGTACAGTTTCTAAATTAAGCAAATGTCATATGTGGAGAGCTAGTGTCACAATTGATATGTTTGTCCTGCACATTTTCACAGTAGTTTGCTTGGGTTCTTTTAATTATCTTAGATACCATTGAAGACAACCTCCTAGGTACTATAGTGTATATATGCTGGTAAGAAGTATAATTATCCTGAGAAATCGTGTAAATTATGTTGTACGAGTGCTTCCAGTTAAGTAACATAGTTCATTTGTGTGCGCGTGCTTGAAGAGGAAATGTTTCCCCCCCCCCCCCCATAGTAAATATTTGTGGGTTTCAGACCATACGACCACGGCTTACCCTCGCCGCGGTCGAGGGTAAGAACACTGGATGTATATACCCAGTATTACAAGTAAACATTAGCAATAACAATTATGGAAAGTTCCTTCACCTATACATAGACAAGAGACTGAACTTCAGCACCCACATACAACACATAAGGGAATGCTCTGAGAGAGAGAGAGAGAGAGAGAGAGAGAGAGAGAGAGAGAGAGAGAGAGAGAGAGAGAGAGAGAGAGAGAGAGAGAGAGAGAGGGAGAGTAAAAATGTCCACTGAGGTCTGATTAAGTCCTTTTGGGGACCTTAATCATTAGGACGTCCAATGATTAACGCAAAGTGAAGCGTATTCAGATGGTATATTGACAACATTCAGCATATCTCATAATGACCTAGTAGTACTTGGTACCACAAATACCAAATAATTAAACACCACTGTACCGTACAGTGTTATATATTTATTTCAGTTTGAACAATTTTTAACATTAACATTCCAACATTCATTTTAGCAAGTTCTCTCAGAATGACGTGTGGGTTAGCAATGTCAAAGGCTGACTTAAGATCTAGGAAAGTGGTATATGACCTATCAGTATGCAGGGTGAGGAATGTGGTAATACAGTGATGTACACTCTTTCCATGCGTAAAGCCATATATCTGGGGAGACAACATATTAATAATTTTGTAAAGGAGACGGTTGAGAACCATCCTCTCAAGACACTTATAGAGACAACTAGTGAGGGAGATTGGGCGAAAAGCACTCCGCTGGTGAGGTTTAGGAATGGGAATAATAACACTGTTGGTCCATAACTTAGGAAGCTCCCCAGTTACATAGCTCACATTATACAATTGAAGCAAGGGATTCCCTGGAACTAGCAGAAGCATATGCAGTATGCCGTCAGTAACTCCATCCTCCCCGGGTGATGTAGCTTTGCCTTTATGTAGAGCAGAATCTAGTTCGTATTCAGTAAAAGCATGTCACAGTCATCCTCTTGATGAAGCATGAAGTCAAGGAGCCTTGCCCTATCAGTATATCTATCATTTAATTCATTCTGTGAGGGTAGAGGAAGACTGTCAAAGCTGGAAGTCGTGGCCCAAGCATCAACAAGCTCATTTGTTCTGTGCAGAGGATTAGGGTACGAGATCTCTGCAGCATTTTTCCCTTTGATCTTGTTGATATCCTTCCATGCCCGACTTAGTGTCGTGTGAGAATTGAGACCACTGACAAAAGTTTCCCAGTCTGTCTGCCTCAGCTCCACCATACGTTCCCTGGCCTCAGCCAGAGCCGCTTGAAAGAGCCGAAGCATTTCAGCAGTGCGGGTCCTTCTACAAGCTAGTCCAATTATTCTGGCAGTGCGTTTTAGTGCATGCAATTTAGAATCATTATAATAAACATAAGTGCTATGACCGGTGTAATTTGGGTTACGTGGCCTGGACGATGAATCAAGTGATTCTATAAACTGTTCGAGAGTACCTGTGAGCTCATTGTTAAAATCTTCAACTGATGAAGGCTCAGATGAACTGCACCAATCTGACACATGAGCAACAAGATTGTCTCGTTGATCGATGGGCACAGCCAGCCTCTTCCGCTTGAACACTCCACCAGGGAGGATAGAACTTCCAATGCTTATAGTGGCTAATATGGCCAGATGATCAGACGCCATAACTGGCACTATTGACGAGGCACAGACGGTGTGGGAGACGTTGAAACCGAGACATAGATCAAGAATACCTCCGTAGATATTCGTCGGTTCAAGGTCACCCACAATCTGTGCATCATCGTGACTACCTAATAGTGACACCAGTTGGTTGCCGTTACGATTACTGAACTGCGAATTACCAATATTCCTATGTCTAGCATTATAATCACCTATAATGATGGTAGGCTCAGTCTGAATACAGATAGGAAGGTCAGCATAATTAAAGTTACAAGGAGTCGATTATTTAGTACATAGTTGTTTTTCTCTTAAACTGGATGATAGAGGGGGAGTCTTTAACGTGATTGGGAATACATACATACATACATACATACATACATACATACATACATACATACATACATACATACATACATACATACATACATACATACATACATACGTACATACATACGTACATACATACATACATACATACATACATACATACATACATACATACATACATACATACATACATACATACATACATACATAGGGAGGGAGAGAGAAGGAAATCAGAGTACCACAACCCAGAACCCTACAATCCCAGAGGGAAGTGGAGAACCCTCCTCAAACAGTGCAACAGCCACAGGGATTGGGGCACCACCCCCAAATTCTACCCAACAGACACCCAACCTGCCCCATCCCCTGTCAGCCCCCCACTAAGTACCCACCTAGGGCACCCTCCCCCCACCCACCCCCCTCCCCCCACTCACCCCCCTTCTCCCCCTCACCCCTCTCCCCAGGACCTCCCTTCTCCCCCATCCCCCATGCCCTCCCTTCTCCCACATGCCTTCCCGTCTCTCCCACCCCCATGCCCTCCCTTCTCCCCTCCCCCCTAAGCCCCCCACTCTCCCCCACCCCACCTAAGTCTTCCCCTCTCCCCCACTCCCCTAAACCCTCCCCTCTTCCTCACCCACCTCAGCCCTCCCTTTTCCCCCACGCCCCCCAAGCCCTCCACCCTTTTCTCTCCCCCCAAGCCCCCCCATCTCCCCTATCCCCCACAGCCTCTCCTCCCCCCATGCTTCCCCAACCCTCCCTCTCTTACCCACCCCCTGTACCCTCCCCCTCTTATCCACCCCCTGTACCCTCCCCCTCTTATCCACCCCCTGTACCCTCCCCCTCTTATCCACCCCCTGTACCCTCCCCCTCTCCCCCACCACCCCAAGCCCTCCCTCCTCCACCAATCCCCCCGTGCCAGGTCCCCCCAGCTCCCACTCACCCCAGATCCCAAAGGTCCCCCCCAGAAAAGAAGCAGAAGAGAGTCAGTTTCAGGGTGATGTACTCGAACATAGATGGGATCACAAGCAAGACAAGTGAACTAAGGGAAAGAGCACAAGAAGTTAACCCAGATGTAATCGGACTCACTGAAACAAAACTCTCTGGAATCATAACGAATGCCGTGTTTCCCCAGGAGTATACAGTAATAAGGAAAGAGAGGGAAGGTAGAGGAGGAGACGGAGTGGCCCTACTCATGAGAAGGGAATGGAGTTTTAAGGAGATGGCCATCCCGGGCTGTGAGGAGTTCAGAGACTACATAGCAGGCACCATAACAATGGGAGGACCAAGAATAGTAGTAGCAGTAATATACAACCCTCCACCAAATGACAGGAGACCCAGTCAAGAGTATGAAAACAACAACAAGGCAGTTAACACTATAATTGAGAGGGCAGCCTCTGCTGCCTGTAGAAATAGATCCCACCTGCTCATCATGGGCGACTTCAATCACGGAAAGATTGACTGGGAGAACAAGGAACCGCATGGAGGCGAGGATACGTGGAGAGCCAAACTATTGGAGGTGGTGACAAGCAACTTTTTAACGCAGCATGTCGGAGAACCCACAAGGATGAGAGGCAATGACGAACCAGCGAGACTCGACCTAGTCTTCACTCTGAACGACTCCGACATAAGAGAAATCGGTTTTGAGGACCCAGTAGGAATGAGCGACCACAGTGTACTGGTGTTTGAGTACTTGATTGAAGAAGGGTTATTGAACTCGAGGAGGGATACCGAAACCAAAAGGTTAGCATACCGAAAGGGAAACTATGAGGGGATAAGAAAATTCCTAACAGATATAGCATGGGAAACAGAGCTCAG